>NC_046665.1:47029403-47038763 GCF_010883055.1 Belonocnema kinseyi
GATTTCGCCGGGAGCGGGTGCTAATCTGGAAAATTGCACCCGCTCCCAGCGAATTCGCGGTAAAATTTCAGCCACAACCACGTCTCACGACCGTGAGATAGGTGGTTACAGTCTGTGAAGAGATCAATACGACGATCCAGCAAAAGCCTCGTGCACCCTAAGAACACGGAGCGACCCAAGGACTACCGCCTTCTGCATTTTTCCTGCAAGTGTTTTAGCATATTTTTGATACGCAGGGATGCTTTTTAGGCCATTAGCAAGTGAAAGCTTGGCACCTCCAAGAGCGCCGATGATAAGGACGATTAGTTTAACAGAATATTTCGGGTACAATCGTTGCTACTCCCTTATAAGGTATCGATACCTCTCTTTCTTTTCATTCACCTTGGTTATGATGTTTTTGTCAGCTGGTGCCGAAAATTCGATAACGAACATGGTTCGCTTCTCGAAGTCAAGGAGAACCATGTCAGGCCTCGAGTGAGCAACAGAAACAATTGTCGAGAATATAAAGTTCCAGTATATGCGGCACTTCCCATTCTCGACAATTGACTCGATTTTCCTAGAAGCATATAGAGGAGTGATATCAAGGTTAATGCCGTAAGAGTGACAGAGATGGTAATAAAGCACTCTTAGTGCCGCATTGTGCCTTTGAATGTAGGTCGTTCCCGCGTGAGTTGGACAACTAGAAAGTATGTGAGCTAAATTCTTGGGGTGTGCATGGCACGCCCTGCAGCTATCATCAGGAATGTCTTGGCTCAAAATGTGGCGCCGGTATGTTAAAGTGGAAATGACAGCGTCTTGGCATGCAAAAATGAAACCCTCCGTACCAGACTTCAATCCGGGCAATTTAAGGAAAGCAAACATTAGCTCACAAGACATTGACTGATCTTTCACATTTCTGTGAAAGATACCGTGCATCCTCTTATCAGCAGCCTCTTCCGCTGCTTTGTATAGATACGCTCCTTTGCCCACTTCTTCGTGATTCCTGACCATTTTAAGAAGAGGGTTTCTTCCATTTGCAACTCTATGTGCTGTACCCAGAATAATCCTGTTGTGAAGACATTCAAGACTCAATATTCCGCGACCACCTTGACGGCGTGAGATGTGCTTATTTCCTCGCCTTTTCAGTACTTTTTCAATCAGATAAATGTCTGGATGTCTAACTTTGCCTAGTTCTTGCTCATAAAAAATACCTGCCATAGCTTTATCCCGCTAATATTTAAGCATATAGGTCACTGGTTTAGTATTCTTAACATGGCTTAGGTAAATATTTCACTTGTCCAATTCGGTGTGTAGCCTTTCTCAGAAACATGCTTAAATTTACTTATACGGACTTTATCTCCAACTTTAAATTTCGCTTTTTCAACTGCTTGCTTTACACTGTAATTTTTGTGTACATCAAACAAATATTTTTTCTTATTTCCTTTAGTAACATCTTTTGGTTTCATTCGAATAGTCTGATGCCTAGTATCGTTGTACGATGAAACTAAATCTTTCAAAATATCTATCCATTTGTAATTCCCCTGTAAGCTAAATTGCATCCACATTTTATTCTTTAAAGTACGATTAAATCTCTCGCAAATGGATGCTTTTAAATTACTAAATGTCGAGTACAAATTTATCTTGTATCGTTTCATAAGATTTTCAAAATGTATGTTGTAAAATTCTCTGCCTCTATCAACATGTAAATTTTTTGGTACGCGTCCTTTGTCAAGGATAAATTCCATAGCTGCAGCTACATCTTCACCCTTCTTGGATTTAGCTAGAACAGCCTAAGCAAATTTTGAAAATATATCAATTACAGTTAAGATGAACTTGTATCCTTTGTTTTCTTTTGCATACGGTTGCATTTCAACAAGATCCGCTTGCCACGTCTCATCGATGCTACGGATATGAAAGTGTTGGCGTTGGTAGTTTCTTCTAGCAGGCCTATGTAGCTCCTTCACTGGTTGCAGCTTTACGTTATTCATTTTTGGTTGTGTTCAGCTTGGCATCCAACTGAGAAATGAGCTCTGAATTGCAATCCACCAGTTCTTCAGTTGAAACCACATCAACTTTCAAAATATGTAAACTTTTATATGTGGAAGTTTCTAGAGTTTCAATCATCATGTTATTGTTAACAACTTCGGTTCGCAAGGAAGATATGATATCATGCAGAATCTGAATTTCTTGCTGTAACACATGATCCTATTATTTAAATTTCCTGCATCATCTAAATCTTTTGCATCAGCTACATTGCACAGCATTTTCTTTCCGATATCATGATGCCCATCGGTGGTGAATTTGAATCCAACTTGTGGTAGACCTTGACTTGCCATCTTAACTTGCTTAATGTGACGTTCGGACACATCGATACTCATTTTGCAAATGACCAAAATATTGACAAAGCACTGATTAATAAATAATTCCAGCCTCTCGTAATTCTTCAATAACTGACATAATTTCATTTATGTTACTTGGATTTCCCGCTGTTTGAGATGCTAACAGTAAACGCAATCTATCAACTAATTCGTTTGGATAATCCCAATAAATGTAGTCTAATTTATCAGCCTATGTATAATGTTTTCGATGCAAATTTGTTGAAATTGCAATATTTTTATAATTTTCAAAGTCTTCATTATTTATAACATTACTATTTGGTATCTTTTTAAACAAAAGTTCTAGAAAACCCACAGTCTTTGGATGAATTATAGTGCCTATATTAATAAGATTTTTATTGAAACTTATCGAAGAATCTCCAATTATTAGTCTGTCTTTCGATAATTGTCGTACACCATAAACATTATCTATATCTCTCTTTCTCTCTCCCAACTTTTGAAGATAATAAATTGCTATATGATTTGATGAAAAGGGAACTGGTGTTTCTAAATCCTCTGAAGCCTCAGAATCGTATGCTGACAAGAATGAAGTTTCATCATCATCTTGATAATTTTGCTCTTCACCTTCATTTTGAAACTCATGCTAAAAATTTTTACAGATTCACTCTCCATTTCATTTTTCATTTTATTCTTGACTTCATTTCCGATTGGATCAATTCTTTTAACAGTTTTAAAACCATTAACTATTTTCTGGAGTGGTGTAATGATGGACTTAAAGGTATCATTTAATGTCTGATCAACTGTTTCTTTACCCAACTTTAGTAATCTATGCTTTCGTCGAATCACTTCACTAGCTTTAGCAATTTCATGCAAAATATGTTTTTGCTTATGAACGCCCTCCTCACGTACAGACATGTTAATCTCGTAGTGTTCAAAGTGTAACTGTCTCTATGCCGTCATTACATACATATTTATTGCTTTTCCAGATTAACAAAACAGTCAAAACCTTTTCTATATCTACCTTGATTCAGATTTCTATCCTTATCAATTACAACAAATCCATTCTTATCATCATACCAGCAAGCTAAACACAGCTCTTTAAATTGTGAATAAGACATGTCACTATTTACATGATCATCATATATATGCTTCAGATTCATCTCATCTTGTTTAAACAATACAAGCAAATTAACATTATCACGTATAAGATGTTTCGGAATACGAGCATATGTCTGACTCAAATAGAAATAGTCAACGTCCTTGTCCCTGCCCATTAAAAAAAAATGCTTTTATATTATCTTGCTTTTCACAGGCTACATCATCAAACACAAATACTGAATTGGAATTAGCTTCACTTTGTATTACATCATCATGCTCATTGAAAGGACAGTACTCAACACCAGCTACTGAGTTCAGAACTCTTTCTAAAAATTTGTATTTTGGTTGATTTAAAGATTTAGAGTAAACATAAACATTTTCAAATCTCAATCCATTTGGGTGTATTAATAGAGCGAACAAAGCATTTGTCTTTCCACAGTTGAAAGGCCCACAAAATATTGCTCGTACACTGTTTGGTAGCAAATGTCCATACCTTATATGTCGTGCTTCAAACTGCATCTTGACTATGACTGAGTCGAAAGAGGTAAGACGTGACAAAGGTCTGTTGAATAAAATTATTAATAATCTTCCTGTAGAGTTACATATTACTGGATACCAGTACTGTGAACCAGGCATGAAATTGGCAAAGCGAATTGCTCGAGGTGATTCTGGAATCAACCCTCTTGACGCTGCTTGTAAGAAGCACGATCTAGCCTATACACAAAATAGAGAAAATATAGAGGCTAGAAACTCGGCTGATAGTGTACTAGCTGAAGAAGCTTGGAAAAGTGTCTTTACTCAGGACGAAGGCTTGAGTCAAAAGGCAGCTGCTTGGGGAATAACTAATGCAATGACAATTAAATCAAAATTTGGTATGGGTCTCAAAAATGAAAGATCTACCACCACACTCAAAAAAATAGTTGCAGCAGCTGAAAAAGCAATGATACCAAGTAATGATGCTCAAACTGTTAATAAATCTGCTCTCAGAGGTGCACGTGCAGCTGTAAAAAACTGATGGAAAAGAAATGTAAAGAAACCTCGAATTTTACCAGTTCCAAAGAAATTGGGTGGCTCTCTACCCTTCCTTATACCCATCTTTGCCGGTCTAAGTGCTACTGGTGCGCTAGCTGGTGGAACTGCGGGAATAGCTGAACCTGTTAATGATTTAAATGATGCAAAACGAAAGCTTGGAGAAACGAAACGTCATAATGAAGCAATGGAAGCCATTGCTGTGGGGAAAGGTCTTTATTTGAAACCATATAAAGGAGAATTGGGACTTCATCTAAAACTATATAATCAAGGAGTCGGACTTAAGTGCAAATTAAAAAACTTAAAGTGACGCTATCTCACCGAGCATTAACCGCTGCACATTTACTTAAATTCGCAAAATCTTTAAAAATTAAATATTTTAGAGGTAATGGATTACCAAACTGTGGGCCACGTAAATGTGAAAGTGCTATTGATAACCTTGATGATAAAAACATTTTAGGTACTCATTGGGTTGCGTATACAAAGTTCAACAGTAAAATAATTTATTTCGATAGGTTTGGTAACCTCAAGCCATCTTTGAATCGCTTTAAGTATCTAGGTGTTGGTAGCGTTAAATATAATCATGAAAGGTATCAAAATTATGATACATTTGTGTGTGGACATTTATGCCTTGAATTTTTATGCAATCAATTAAAATCTCAAAGTATGTATAATCTATATAAATGTAGAGACTAATGATTTCAAGCCAGTCAAAGACAGGCCGTCATTATGGATGGTTCATTAACGTTAACATTATCGGGCACTTTTTCGATCCTAGAAAATCAGTATATTCCTCCAATTGAGTTGTCTCCATAAAAAATTACGCTCTTGGTCCTGTTGAATTTCGAACCTTCAACTCAATTCCCTATGTAGACATTGGTCAAAATGAATTCTACGTGGGTAAAGAAATAATTGAAATACCTACAGTAAGTTATGAAATAGGTGATATACAGCGCTATCTACAGAATGTTATAGTAAAAAAGGGTATTGAAATTCATATTAGGCCTAATAATAATACATTATGAAGTGAAAATACATTGCAATCGAGATATAAATTTTGAAAAATCAAACTCAATTGCAAATTTATTGGGATTTACATCAAGAATATTGGAACCTAATAAACATTATGAATCTGACCAACCAGTATCCATAATTAAAATAAATGCTTTCATATCATATACAGCTTCGTATAGTTGATCAAGACGGACATTTAATTAATTTTCGTGGAGAAATTATAACACTCAGACTGCACATCAAGTCTTTACGATAATGGGTATTGTTTTCAATAAAAAGTTTGGATTCAGCTATAATACTTTAGTACCATGCAGCAAGGGCTTGAGTCGATAACAAGCTGCCAAAAGGATAACCCCTCAAAACGTGCTGCTGCTGAAAAAGCTGGGTTTCGAGGTCACGCCACTCGCAAAATGAAGAGAATAAAAAGATTCAAGATTTTTTGTGCTTGCATCTGTATTTTTTTATATCGACGTTTAACTGTTTGTCATAGAGGGGGAAATTTTAAATATTGAATCTCCCATCATTTTCGACGAATCTATCGCTCATATCAAGCGTCAATAATAGTGATGAGATTAGAATTGCAGTTCAGAATCAAGATCATTGTCTCCTGCCGAGCAAAAGTTCACTACACCTACATGGAAGAATCGTAAGAACTGATGGAGCATCAGTGACAATTTAATTTTAGTTTCTAATTCCATCTGTCATTTGTTTGAAGAAGAAAGATATGAAATCAATGCAATAGAAATTGATAGAAATGAAAATGTTGGTCTCACTAGTCTTATGAAAAATTATGTATCTCTAAATCCTGGACAATCACGTTACATACAGAATACTGGTTGGTATGAAATAAATGATCATAATCAATCACCAATCATCGCCACTGTTTACTTTGATGTAGCCATACCTCTTAGCATGATATTTGGTTATGCTGAGGATTATCACAAAATCATTGTCAATGCTAAACATGAACTTATTTTGACAAGATCAAAAAGTGATGCAAATGCCATCTTGCAATCAGCCCCCATTGAGGAGTATAAAATTGAAATTAATAAAATAGAGTTGTTATTGCCTAGTATTAGATTGTCAGATTCACAAATATTTCAGTTACTAAAATATATTTAAAAAGATCCACCTATTCCAATAAGTTTTCGAACTTGGGAACTTTATGAATATCCTCTACTTCCAACTACTTCAAACCATGTTTGGACTGTAAAAACCTCAACATAATTGGAAAAACCAAGATTTGTTGTACTTGGATTTCAAATAAACATAAAAAATAATACTATTAGAAGCTCTAGCAACTTTGATCATTTCAATTTGACTAATGTAAAACTACTTTTAAATGATCAGTGCTATCCTTATAGTAATTTGAATCTTGATATTAATCGAAATCGGTATGCTCTTCTTTATGAAATGTATACAAACTTTCAAGCTAATTACTATGATAAAAAACCGCAACCATTTCTGTCGAGAGGAGAATTTATAGAGTATGCACCTCTAGTAGTAATTGACTGTTCTAAGCAAAATGAGTCCGTGAAATACAGACCAGTTGTCGCTCGATTTGAATTTCAAACTAGTGAAAATTTTCCCGCTCAAACAACGGCACATTGCTTAATTTTGCAAGATCGTATACTTGAATATAAACCAATAAGAGCTGTGGTGAAAAAGTTGGTATAAAAACTACTGTAACCAAGTACATAGTTGAAATTGGAATATTCGGTCTGCTGGATCAGGTTGCATCCAATAGCTACATCAGTGTAGGAAAATGATTAGCATTGCATTTTTCAATTAGAAGTATATATACTTCTTTTGTTGCTATTTCCAATCTTATATATTTTATTTACAGCAATATGTAGATTATAGACTATATCTGCTACATCAAAAGTTATAGACTAGTCATAGGTCTCTCTCTCTCTCTATCTCTCACTTCTCGACTCATATATCCACATCACTCATCATATTTATCGCCTTGCTTGTTTCTACACATATACAAGTTTTTTAGAATCGCTGTACATAACCTCAACTTTCCTTTGAGAACTGAATTTTTTTTTGGAAAATGAACATTAGTTTTTATCAGCATCCATTGCCTCCTGTGATTGGATTGTGTAACCCCAAGGAAGTGTGTCGGTTGTATGAGGAACCAGCATCCTCTTATCATCTCGCCCGTTGAGGGCGATCTTTTTTTGCTCAATTGAGTTAACTTCGTGTTTTCGGCTTCGAATTAACCGTTGAGGTTGAGTGAGAGTTTTATAATGTAGAAAAGTTTGCCTATCGTCTTCAAACGTAATTTTCCTCAAAGCGGACCCTTTAATCCATTTGGCTTTCTTTGTCTCCCCTTCTTCACCCAAAACTTAATAAGAATACAATTTTGACCTTAGACCCACAAATTAAGTTACAATTTTCCCGTCACATTCGTCCTCCATGGGTCCCCAAGATTTTTTTGTTTAGTAATTCAATTTCGCATACATTATTTGGTGGATAGTCTAAGGTGTCAAACTTATCGGAATCTTTTTTAATATACTCATAAAAGTTTGGTTCTGTAGTGTGGTAAATCTAGCTGTCTGTGTCAGTGTAGAGTAATTTTGTCTTTTCACCGAATGTATACTTCATATAATTATAATGACAATCGTAAATCATTATCTTTGATATGTCTAGAACAGTGAAGCCTATATAGATGGGCTTATTGAATTTAATTTTAGTTTTACTCATTTCAATGATAACCATGTCCTCACCAAATACAGTGCAGCTATGAAAGTTTGGTTTGGCAATTAGAGCTTTTGCACCCCATCTTCCCTCCCAGTTTGTCACTAATCTGACATATTTGGGCTTCCTTACTTCCTCCATAGTCTTTCCAAAGACAGAGTTGTTCATGAGTTTGAAGAAATTTTTTTCAAATTCATTCTGTACCTTCTTTCTCAAATCAGTATTCAAATCAATATAAGCGTTTAGCCATGGCTTTTTCTAGAATTCTAAAACTCGATAAATTTTAACAAGTTTCATTGCCATTTTTAAATATTGTTTTAACTTTTAATAATAAAGAACGTAATTCGCCTTTGATTTCAAATAAGTAATTAGTTTCGGGATTTTAGATGTTGGAAGAGGAGGTACAAAATGCTCTGGACATAATGGTAAGTATTTCTGCAAATCATGGAGTTCTTCAGAATATTCCAAATCTACTTCAAGAATATAACCTATTTTTGACTCATCGGGAATGTTGAAAAAATTTGGTTCGTTTTTGAAATCAGTGAACCATTTAAAATTTCTATAGGGTAAAGATTGGCTCATAGCTTTACCGTATTGTTTTTTTATATCGAAATAAGTGATATAGAACTGGGGTACATTTTCATCAAAATTCGACTCCATGAATCTATTATTTGCTTTCGCATACCTATTGGAGCACTGAGGAAGGTACCCGAGGTGTACCTCACCGATTTTCTTAAAATTGTGATATGTTATAGAGCATCAAAAAATATTCGACACATATTTTTTTATACGTGCCCATAAGTTCATTTAAGGGGTGAAACCCACCCTTGAAGTTCACCCCTAAAAACACATTTTTTTAAATTTCTCGAATACAATTCGTAATTTTTTACTGGAACAAAGTGGGTAACACTTGCTATTGAAAAGTTTATATTTATGCATTATTTTTAGTCATCAGACTCGCAACCCCCGTTTTTTATTAATGAAAAACTATATTTGATGGCCATTTTTTTCACTATACACATTCCAAAATCTGTTAAATCTTGACAAAATTAATTGTTTTATGCACAATAATCAAAAATAAAGTTGACCTGTTCCGGCATTAAAAAAAAAATCCCTTGAGGGGGTGAGTTACCCCTAACATTTATACTGTTATATTTCGTTATTCCATTACTATATCATGGTGTAAAACTCTTGGATACTA
>NC_046665.1:47038863-47039865 GCF_010883055.1 Belonocnema kinseyi
CAAGCTATCTAAGGATGGTACTATAGAACGCCACCTTAAGGTAGGCCTAGTGGCGCCATCTCTTGGTCAGGCCGGAAACTTATCAATCCACCCTCGTATATAACCGGCATCCGAAGCCGATTGAAAATTATCTAATACAAATTTATTGATAATTCCAATTTTTTCTTTATAAGTGCCTCCTTTATTCAAAGTATGCGCCCATCGTCTCAACTGTGTAATTGATTGGACTTTTCGAAATCTATGCTGCACAGTTTGCAGAGCGAGATTTTTCGTAACTCCGCTTCTCCGATAGTCCACAGCTTTTCGTTTGTAATCCCAAGATAGATCTTCTGTATCCGCTGTACATACTAGTCCGTGTTCATCAACACCCGCTGACCAGATTCTGTCAATATCTTCAACAATATGCATTTCAGTATCCTTAAATGGCTCTTGAAAAGCTTATGTAGATTCCACAATGAATTCGGGATCCTCAAAGTTATTTATACAATCAAGTAATAGTTTTTCTATATTATCCTTCAAAGCAATTTCATCTTTAGTAATGGGACTTTCTTGTATATTCATAGCTTGAAAAGATAATAATAATAATTGTATAACATTTATAGAATTGATAGTCATTTTCCCAATACCTAGAAATAATAATTATTATTTGTTTTTTACACGGTGAAATCCGAAGTGCATTAATTTGAATATTTTTTTACAAAGTCAGACAATAATTTTTAATATCATTTAAATCAACATTACACTGACAATTACGTATCAATTTTATTTCTAATTTATTCAAACGATAATTAAATATTGAAAATTCCAAAATTTCTTGTCCATCTTTGATCCCTCACCAATTCTGGAAAAAGACCACATAAAAAATTCAAGTATTGAATTTTATAACTCTTTATAAGCTACATCTAAATCACTAATTAAAAAATTATTTTCGTCAAATACGATGTATGAACATTTTTTCAAAAAATTGACATTTTGTTTCAAATTTTCAAAATCTCCGTAAAT
>NC_046665.1:47039965-47048989 GCF_010883055.1 Belonocnema kinseyi
TGATGACTAAAAATAATGCATAAATATGTGCTTTTCAATAACAAGTGTTACCCACTTTGTTTCAGTAAAAAATTATGAATTGTATTCGAGAAATTAAAAAAATGTGTTTTAGGGGTGAACTTCAAGGGTGGTTTTCACCCCTTAAATAGGCTTATGGGCACGTATAAAAAAATACGTGTCGAATATTTTTTGATGTTCTACAACATATCACAATTTCAAGAAAATCGGTGAGGTACACCTCGGGTACCTTCCTTTGAGACACGCCAACTCTTATTGCTCCTTCAACAAGTAATAACATTTCTACATATCGACGCCTGAGTAGAATAAGGTGTTCGTTTCGAATCTGCTCGAGAAAGGTGTTGGTTCCAAGTTCGGTTGAAGATTGTGTTGGTTCCGAACTTTTTGGAAAAAAGCATTCGTTCGCCGAAGTATTTCATTCTTGAAATTTTGTAGTGGTATCACTGACACCTGAATCCTTATTTTTTTCTTTATCCAATTGAATTTTCATCAAACAAATTGTATACTTAAAATTTTGTAGTGGTACTGCTGATACAGGATTTCGGACTTTTTAACCATTAAAGTTTTCATTTTTTATTAAAACAAGTTTCCTGTGAATCTAAAAAATTAAGTCAGATTTAATTTTCCCGATTTAATCAAACCGAACGATGATTATTGATTCAAATGCACGATAAGTTAATTTCAAAATAATATGAATCAGGATTAATTTTGTCGAATTTTTTTTTAATAATGTAGTTTTTAGTTTAATCTAAGTGATAAATATGCCCGCTGCTCAGGCACGTTATGGCTTGATATGTCAAATCAAGGCAGCCTTTGATACACTTTTTAAGGTTCCCAAAATTAAGTCTAAGTTAGTTAATCAAACATTTTCAATCAAAATAAAAAATTTAAAAAAATTTTTAATTTAGAAATTGTTGTTTAAGTTTCTTATAGATGGGTAGAAGACTTGCAAATTATCTAAATAAAATTTTTAATTTCGATGAAAATAAGAAAAGTTATATACTTTTGAATATTTTGAAAATGTTCAGAAAAATAGAAAAACATATTTTTCTAAAAGATTACAAAACTTCATTAAAATTCATCACATGTTATCATATATATTTAAAAACTATAACTTTTAAATTTGTTTATTAGACACAAATTCAAAAAGTTTGAGCTCCTTCAAAATTTAAATAAAATTTTCTTATGAGTTTTAGAAATTGACGTCAAATTTTCTGGTACGCATCAAAAATACTTGCAAATTATCCTAATGACATTTTTAAGTTCGATTAAACTTCAAAAAGATATATGCTTTTCAACATTTTTAAAATTTAAAAAAAAAGAAAAAAATTGTTTTAATAGGTTAAGAAATATCAATCCAAATTTCTGCTAGATATAACATATATTTTTTCGAATCTTTTATCAAGAAATTTCTTAATTGGACAAAAGTTTCAAAAATTGGATCATTTTCAAAAGTATGTAACTTTGGTTTTTTAAGAGATCCATAAGTTTAAAGCGTTGTTTTTAGTATATTTTAACAAGATTTACAAATTATCTTGATAAAGCTTTTCAATTGGATACAAGTTATCGAGCGCGAGATTCGTAATGAGAATTTAATCGTCAAAGCCGTAGGTGCTTTAAGAACCTTCTTTAAAAACAAATCGAAAAAAAGATAGGTACAATTTATGACTGTAATTCCTCAGAAGTTTAAATCACAGTATTTGATTTAATTTATAATATTTACGATACTTGAAAAAATGTAGTTAAAGTGTACGTATTAAACGTACGAAAACGAGCTCGAAGTGCGAGAGCGTACCCGCGCGCACGGCGCCCAGTGAGATTGTACCCGCGCAGCGGGCATATTTTTCACTTAAAATAAACTAAAAATTACATTACTAAACAAAAAATTCGACAACATTATTCCTTATTCATATTATTTTAAAATTAACTTCTCGTGATTTTAAATCACTAATAATTTTTCGGTTTGATTAAATCGTCAAAAAGAAATATGACTTAATTTCTTAGATTCACAGAAAACTTATTTTAATAAAATAGTAAAACTTTAATTGTTAAAAAGGCTGAAATCCTGCATCAGCGATACCACTACAAAATTCTAAGTATAGAATTTGTTGAATGAAAATTTAATTGGATAAGGAAAAAATAAGGATTTACAATTCATGTGTTCAAGCGGGGTTATTCCTTTAGAGTATAACTCATTTTATAATAAAATTATGGAGTGATTTATTACTTATGCTTGAAATAATTACTTTCTTCGATGACCATGTTTATTGAAAAAATATACATAATGTTCTTTGAAAAAATATATATATTCAAAGATTCTACAAATGTACTGTATAGAATTAGGCATAGTACACAATATACATATCTTAATTTTTTTTGAAAAAATTATTATTATTGTTGTTTAATAAATTATGTTAATGCATTCAATAATGTACGAGATGTATAATTATCCAGGACGTCCTTTTTTCGCTAGTACAGGCAGGTTTATTATAAATAATATAATATTCAATTATCTGTTGCAAAACATTATTTTATTCAACACGCAACACAGTGCGTGGTATATACTATAATTAATTCATAATCTAGAGATTTTAAAATAAATTTAAAAAGTGGTGTCGTATTATCTTAGTTTTATATAACTATGCAAAACCGTATGAATTAAAATCTGAAATAAAATAAGGAAGATTTATATTAGAAAACTTTGATGCCTGCGTCAGTGATACCACTACAAAATTTCAAGAATGAAATGCTTCGATGAACGAACGCCTTTTTCCAAAAAGTTTTGAACCAACACCTTCTTCAACCGAACTTGGAACAAACACCTTCCTCGAGCACATTCGGAACGAACACCTTATTCTACTCAGGCGTCGATATGTTAATAGATCGAGTTCAATTCCAGTATACTTTAACATAGCATCGAAAGAAATCCGTGGCTCTGTATAGTAGTGTAATGGATCCAAATTATAAGTTTCAATGCAATGACATCTAAAACTTTCAAAAATGTCCGCCAAGAGAAAAATATCATTTTTCAAGTATAAATCCGAATATTCACCTAACGTTTTTAAGTTAAATTTTTCCCACACCTTGCATGCATAATTATAATCTACATCTAAAATACCCTCATCATTTAATTTAGAATAAAATTCATCTTTAGCTGGCAGACAATCTTTATCTAATTTCTGCCAATTATCAACATAATCATATAGAAATACCCCTTTTCTTGTTAATAATTCAATTTCATTATCATTTTTTTGAATATTTTCTTGTAGTCAATTTTTCATCATTGCTAAGGTTTGAAGCTAATTTGGAGAGGCTACTTGGCATAAATCGAAAAGAGTCTATGAATCTGAGTTTAACTTTTGTATTTTGCACCCTTTTTGTAAAGGATATATATTTTTCCTTGTTGATAGATAATAATGAGATATCACCCTCAAAACTTGTTGCCAATTCTTTGATGAAAAAGTGAGAGCCGCAGCCAGACAAATTATGAAATACTATGGGAATTACATGGGAGTCTTGGTAATTTACGGTACACCTGTCATGAGAAGGGCCACGGTATTTACCTGTAAAATGATCATGATCCCGATGTTTAACATCATTTTTGTTAAAATCTTTTTCGCAAATATGACAAACTTTTGCGTTTTGAAAATCATGCTCTTGCTTTAATGTTAAGAGTTCCATTGGCACTGGATTTTTAAAATTAGAATATACTTTCTCAGCTAACTTTTTCAACTCACGGACAAACCCCTTGATGCAGTCTTTTCCACGATAAACTTGAGGCTCAGATTGTGAATCGTCAAAACTGCATTTTGTGTAATAAGCAACGCTTGTAGGTATATGTTTTTGATAAGCATTTCCATGCATATTGGTAACTGGCTCTAACAAACACTCTATGTCAGCATATACTGCAAATTGAACCCTCTCTTTGTATTTATAATTTTTACATTTCAAAATGTTATACTCTCATGTAGGGAGTATTAGTGTGCAATTATTATTCACATTATCACAATCAATTCTAAGTTTTTCAAGAGATTTCTCAAATCTGAAGTGGCACAAACACCTGTCACAAAAGTAAGTGTGATGATCATCTTTTGATATTTGTGAGCTCACTAGTCTAGATAGATTTTTGGTTAAAGCAAAACAATACACTTATTCTACATCTGAATCAAAATTAACATTTTCAATCATAAGAAGGTGAATAGTGGGTTTTTTAGATTTTCCCTGGCTTAAAAAAAACTGGAACAATGTCCTCTTTCTTATTATATTTAGCAGGCTCTAATCCATACACATTTATACTTAAACCGTTCATTTTCTCAAATTTTGGGATATCATCAAGAGTAATTGGAAACTTGATGTCATTATATTTGAGTTCTGAACCATCAAGCTTAGGATAAAAACTGGTTCTTCCAGCATCTTTTTCAATTGGGTGAAGAGCCGCCATTACTGGCCAGAGAAAACAATACGAGTCTATTTTTAATATTAACCACAGCTTTTTTTGTCTGTATAAAATAAGATAATTCAGTGAAAGTTGAAGTTCCAACTTGAAAATGATCGGGTCTGTTTATGTTAACCGTTAAGCTGATAATTTCTATTAATCTCCACCCGAAATCTGATGTTTTTAAATTTTCAATTTTAACTGCAACTTGTCGACGAACTTTATCCTCATACCATCCAACAATATTTGTAGACGTAAGAATAGGATTATTTTCAGTGCAAACACGTTTTACCTCGATTTTGTCCTCCCCTCCCACTAATGCCTTAAAAATACCTGTGAATTCAACGCAAGCTTTGATATTACCTATACTATTAATTGCATTCTTAATTCGCGGAATAAACATGCGTTTACAATCATATAAAAATGTATTTCAATCTTTATGGATTAAATCTGTTATAAGTCATGTTCTTATTCGTGTTCGAAGCGTACTTGCTACATCATCCCAACTCACCCTCTCACTCAGTTTCTTCGAAGCTTCACTCATACCAGTTTCTGTCTTGAGAAAGTTCTTGAATTTTCTGCTTGGAGTCTTCAGATCACCAATTAACGTCATGATCGCATGTTTTTGGCCCACGGATAGCAGAATGTTCTTCCTCAATATTTTGTTTAATATCCGGATGTTTTTAGTTCCCGCCCTCCACAACAATCTAATTTCATCAGCTGCTGGGAATTGCTTCTCGAGTAAAAGTTGATATCCCATCTTTATGATTTGTAGAACTTTTTTACATTCTTCGAAATTCATTTTTATCTTTAAATGGAATCAGCGAACACTTATAAAAACACTATGTAGATTTCCAGTTATTTAAGGTTATATGAGTCTTGTTATTAACTGATGGAATCACTGAAAAATTGTACTTTGATACAGATCTTAGAGCGTTTTATACTTCAAACCTACTCGTGGTTGTTTACCAGTACAATGATAAAAAACAGAAAGTGCACCGCTTATATAGTGCCAATATTGGTGAAATATGTCAACACTGTCGATAAGAATTCCAGGAATCATGACGACGTCATCAGAATGAAATTTTGTTTACCGAGAATTGTTTAACATTATATGAAATATGACGCCCCTGTCGGCAAATATCAAAAGAGAACGCTTAATTAATTAAGTTCACATAGATAAGGATTCCAGGAATCGACGATGACGTCATCAGAATGAACTTTTGTTTGCCGAGAATTGTTTAACATTATATGAAATATGACGCCCCTGTCGGCAAATATCAAAGGAGAACGTTTAATTAATTTAGTTCACATAGATAAGGATTCCAGGAATCGACGATGACGTCATCAGAATGGAATTTTGTTTACCAGAAATTGTTATAATATCACGAGGGTGGTTGCAGATCTTGGAAATTTTCAATGAAGCACCATTGCGACAAACATTCAACACATAAATTATATTATTTTTGGGTGAAAAACATCAATTCCGGGAATAGCAGGTATTAAATAGCCTAATATTTCGATATTGTATATCATATCATCTCCTATTCCATATTATTTGGGGTTCAAAAGATCCATTACCATAATTTTTAAGTATTGATTTTGAATATCGATAGTGTGGATCGGATACTTCAAAACTGTGATTCGGAAGTCAGCACAAGGAGCGAAACCAATCTTTCAACCTTCTAACGCTCTAGCAGCAAGTTTGCTATTCATACGGAAAAAATGCACCAGACCCGGCCTTACCTATCTACTACTGAATCTCGAGATATATGATGAGAATGTGTTCGTTAAATCTGAAAGAGCTTTAAGAAATGAGAATTCACAACTACCAAATTACAGTTATCGAAGCTTATTGACCTTTTATTTTAAAAGTTCCATGCATCAACTAAGGGAATAAAGACCGAGCGCGTACCGCGACGCAACCGAATTGCACATAATAATTCAATATCTCTATCTTTGCATCAATCCCTTTCAGTACGCCGACCTTACTTTTTCAGTTTACAGAATTTTCTTTGAACTTAAGAACTTTTTTTTTAAATAAAATATCGTACTAAAACTTTGGAAAATGTATCAGAAGACCGTAAAGTACGTTTATGTACTTCCCTTCTGAATATAATCAATTGACATCGTTGAGAAACAATATAACTAATATCTCAAACGTTCTGAATCGTGCTTCTTAATTGTGCCAAAAAGATTGACAACGATTAAGCATTTTGCATTTGCAAATATTTCCAATCGGGTACTTGGAATTTGCCACGTGATGGCAGCACGTTTGTGCGGCGAGAATTATTTAAAGACAGCTATTTACTTTTTTGGAATAATATAAAATTGAAACAGTATATATTATGAAACAAAATAAATAAACATTTTGTAAGTAATTCTTACCAAATGAAATTGGTGTTGAAAAAATGTGCTAATAGTATTTTATGTTAAAAATATAAAATCAGGTACGCGATAAAAATAAAAAAGATGATTTTGTAATAATGAAGCAAAATTGTCCTTTTTATTAAGCGCTCTTGGATTGTGTAATTGATTTAGAAACGTGAAACTTCAGAAAAACGATTAAAGTATTATTTTATTATTTAAAAATGACAGGCTGTTATTAATTGAATAAATTTAAACAATTGAAAAATAATATTAAAGATAATATATTTTTTGTTCAGACAGAGGTCTCAATTTTTAATTATTCGCAATTATGAACACATAAATTCATCTTGTAATTTAAAAAGTTTTTATTAATTCAACTTTCTAAATTTTTAGTTTATTGTAATATAAGTACTTAAAATGATGGACAAAATACTTTCTAAATTGAACAGTGAATTGGCATCCATATCGGTAATGTTATATTTGGTATTCCTTAGAGTATCACTTCATTTTTACCGCTAATGATTAACGTAAAACCAACTTTTTCTATTATTCGCAAGGTAGCCACTTAAATCGAAGAAAACATTTGGAATAACTTCCTGGTTAAAAAAATTGTACACCAGTCAATAAAATTCAAATTTTAAGTTTTTTAAGCTGCAAATCTCGTTATTTAATGTATTTAAGACTAAATTGCAAATTAAACCAATCAGAATGAATGCTTCTGATTATTTAGCGTTCTAAATATTTAATTAAAACATTTAAAACAGCGATTTCGAGTTCAAACGTTCAGTAATATATGTAAAAATCAGCCTTCTAGAGACTTTTTATAAATACAGCATTTGAAATTGTACAATATGGATTCAAAATCCTTTAAACTTGTTTAATTTAAAATTATGCCATATGAAATTTAAGTATAAAAAATGTAAATTTTTTATCTTGTTTCGATTTGATTTTAATTAGTAAAAATGCAGACTTGAAAAATAGCATTTGAAAATTCAGGCTTCTAAACTGCTTACGTTTAAACTTAAAAATTTCTTAATTTTTGCATTTCAAACTCAAAGTTTAAAAAAATTCGTAAAATTAAAGTTAAACTCTTATTCTTTGATTTGCTAAAATGTCGAAAAACGTCCATACAGTTACATAAGGTTTTATGAAATTATGAGAATGACAACTGGATATAATGACCAAAAATAAACTTTTTTTCAGCCTATTTAGTAAAAAATTTAACCAAAATTGCAGAAACATTTGGCCATTAATCACATTGCTTCAGGAAGGAGAGATTATAAAAAATGTATGTGCTTATGGGAGGAAAACCACTTATTGAGATGAATTCCGCACGTACTCAATTCTTTTTTGAACCTAATAAAACCTAAATGAATCTAATAATATACAATTAATAATTCGAAACCTTTGAAGTCCAAATATTTTATGATTAGGCATTGCAAACCAAATTACTTGGAATATTAAAAATTGAATATTTTAAATATTTAAAACTAGAAATTTTCAAGAATTTTAAATCAAACTTATTTATAAATTCAAAATTGTAATAATGCAAAAAACTTAAAAGGATTGGAAAGACTTTCTACTAAAAATGTAATAAGTTACCTATAACTTATTTAGTCTGAGTTTCAAAATATTGCACTTAAAACTTTTGTTAAATTACTACAAACTTAATGGGCTTCCGTTTCCGGTACCGATCGCGAAAGAACTCTTTTTGTCAAGTGGTGTATTTTTGGCTTTGGTGGAGGAAATAAGGGTGAGTGGATGCAGAAAAGGCAGAAAGTGCGGAGATCGAGTGTAAAGGAAGAAGGGTGAGTGAAGGCAAAGGTGTGAAGGGTGAAAGTGAGTGGTTTGAGTTGAAAATTTGGAGCGTGTGAAGTTTTTGAGGTTAGGAGTGAAAAAATAATTGCTTGATCAGGGGGGCAAGAGGTGGGAAATAAAGGCGGTAAACATCACAGAGCTTTGGGTAAGGTAGGATGCCGACGACGCGAAGTCCGCAAACTGGCGTCAGAGGGCAACATTTACTGGACGATCGCACAGAGCAGAAAACCGTGGTCGCTGCAACAGCTGACGTTGCTGAAAGCATTGAAAGTGGGGGGATCGGTGACGTTGATCGCAGTGACAGCAGCGGTGATGAAAGTGCCGAGAAGTCGACCCGGGTGGGGAGGGTAGCGGATTCAGGTACGGGCAAGCAACGGGGAAGG
>NC_046665.1:47049089-47052873 GCF_010883055.1 Belonocnema kinseyi
GGGGTATAGGAAAGAGAAGGTTCAAGAACGATTGGAGAATGAGGGTCTGGTTGTTTGATGCGTTGGTGTAGGCGGTGTTGTGTTATGGTGTGGAGATCTGGGGATGGAAGGAACATAGGAAAGTAGAGAGTATGCAGGGGCGATTCCTGAGGTGGGTAATGGGGGTTAGCTGGAGTTGCCCAGGATATATGTTAAAAGAAGAGTTAGGAAGAGAAAATATGGTTACTAGACAAATTAAGAGAACATGGAGGTTTGAAGAGATGCTAAAAAGGGGAGAGGGAAGTAAAATTGCACAAGCATGTTTCGGTGAAATTTGGAACAATGAAGCGCGAGGTAATGTGGGAAATTCAAAATGGGAAGTAGAAAGGAGAAAAATGAGAAGGATATGTAATATTCGAGAAGGGGTTATGGAGTGGCAGGACATAGAATTAGAGCTATTGGTTAAACAAGGAGAAGAGAGATGGACTAAGATTATAGATTCGAGGTACAATAGATGGTATATGATGGTCAAAGGGTTGACGGAACCAGAATATCTGCAAAAAATAAAAAAGGAAGAAAAATGGAGTAGGGTTGTACGGTTCAGAATGGGAGAAGGATTGAGAGCATGCAGATATTGGATGAATGAAGAGGATAATTTATGCAGAGTATGTGGATACGAAATGGAGTCATGGGCACATGTATTAGAGAGATGTACAGGAGAGGAAGAGGGACAGTTGAGTGTGGATGAGTGTGTAAGATGGATCTTGGATGGTAGTAGACAGGGAGTAATGTGGATGAAGAAATTGAATGAAGTAAGGGAAAGCAAGGGAGTAGGGCAGATCCAAACGGGTGATCCTGAAAAGGGACAGTAAAAAACGAAAATTGTTTTCAATATCGTGGGAAATGCATTTTTTTATGGTAAGAGGAAACGGAAGCCCTGGAAGCTCGCTCATTTTAGGAATTAATATCACTACTGTTACTATTGTTTATCCTGCGTAATGCGAAAGAGTAGATTATAAGTAGTAGTTAAGTTAGACTAAGGATGGAAATGTAAATATATGTACAGGGAGCGGTGGCCCTCAAACCCGTAAAAGGGAGAGATTAAATACATACATACATACATACATACATACTACAAATTTAATGTCTAACCATTAAACAAGTGCGCGCCATGTGTGTTACAAAAAAAACTGCAGAGGGCGTATTGTAGGCAAGTGCAATTACTCAATTCAATCCAATTAGGAACAATAGACACAATTATCAACGATTTAAACCGATTCAACTTTTGATTACTCTTAATGGTTATTAATCGTGTCCAATCGATTATTTCTGGGAGGGTTCATTTGAGTAGGAATTTCGCTAAAAATTATTTTCAAAGAAATTAAAACCGGAACCATTTTTTAACATATTTTCTTTGTACCTTGACATTTTTTGAACCTAAGATATTTTAAATATAAAAAAAGTTCTTATGTTCAAAAAATTGCAATGTTAAAAAGAAAATATGTCAAGGAATGGTCACGAAATGTGGCTTCTCCAGGGGTAGTCCCGGGCAGATGGTATTTATTTACTAATTCGAAATTGTAAAAAAAATGATTAAAATAAGTCATAGGTTAACGACTGAATCTTTCTGCGTTGAATGTGGAGATAATTAGACAATGTTCCGTGTAATTGGCAGAACAATAGGCTGGCGTGGAAGCCGTTATATAGCTATATAGTTATATAGCTGTTATATAAAAAAAATTGGTATTTAGAAAATAAATTTAAAATGACATATTCTTTTACAACTTTAGATCGTTCTCCCCCCCCCCCTCTACCGCACCGTCCTATTTATTGTTCTGCCAATTGTATGGAACATTGTCTAATTGTCTTAACATTCAACACAGAAAGATTAAGCCGTTACCCTCTGACTTATTTTAATCATTTCTTTTACAACTTCGAATGAGTAATTAAACACCTCCTCCTCGGGACTTTCCCTGGAGAAGCCACATTTGGTGATCAGTATATTTTCAACAATCAGGAAAATAGTGGCAGAATCGTTACCTAATAACTCGCCAAAAACGGCCTTGGCCTTAGACTATCAGGGACGTCGGAGACGTGTGGGCTGGGTAGGCTTGAGCCCACCCATCAAATCACTAATCTAGTAATAAAATAAACCTAATATTTATCTTAAATTTATATTTTTGAACATATTTTCGGTACCTTATAATTTTTTTAATGGACTGCCAAATCGCACACTTTCCAAATTGCCAACGATTATTGGAGAAATAGCTTTTCTGTCTCAAAAGCAAAGCGATATCACAATTTTTCTCTTACTTTCGTCAGAGATGAGGTGGGAGATTGCCAAGATAATGGAATAAGAGAATGTGAAAAACATGCTGTAGGTAATAGTACGATGGTTGTTACTATTTAGTATCTGACTCCATGATTGATTGTGCATCTACTAGCACGAGTGTGAAGGATGAGAAATGGGTGACACACAAGTTCCACTCAAAAAGACGTTTATTCAAATAATTACAGATGCGAGAGCATCGTGTAATGATAATATTATAATTATTTTACATTATAATAGTCTTATTTATATCTTGATCCGCATTTTAAAGAAATTAAAGAAATTCGCGATTTTGGAATTCATTTTGTTTGGATAAAAACTCCATTATTTGGTTGAAAAATAAATTATTTTGTTGCAAGTGTAACTATTTTGTAAAAAAAAGTTTCCTTTTCTATCGAAAGTTCAACTACTTTGTTAAAATGTATTTTTTTCTTTGAAAGTTCATCT
This sequence comes from Belonocnema kinseyi, assembly GCF_010883055.1. Lineage (NCBI taxonomy): Eukaryota > Metazoa > Arthropoda > Insecta > Hymenoptera > Cynipidae > Belonocnema > Belonocnema kinseyi. Next base: position 47,051,845 of record NC_046665.1, read on the forward strand.
GTTCCGTTGAAAATATATTTTTGAAACTGAAAATTTTACAAATTCAACTATTTGGTTGAAAGTTTAACTCTGATTGAAAACTCATATTTTTCGCTTAAAAAATTCAATTTTTTGTAGATAATTGCTCTTTTTGACTTTAAAATTTAATAATTTCGTTGAAAATTCATGTATTTTGTTTAAAATTTGTCTGTTTTTGTAGATCATTAATTTTCTTGGTCAAAAATTCGTCTTATTGGTTGACAATTCAACAACTTTTGTTTTTTATAGATACTAGGATAATACATTTTTAGTGCGAATCAAAAACATCATTTTGAATAAAACCTTTTGCTTTAATACATTAGTTAAATCAAATTGACAATAAAAGAAACAATAAATTGAAACATATAAAATACAATAAAATGTGACTTAAATAAAATAACAAATTCAAGGCAAGTAAAATAAAATACAATTATTGGAATGAATATTAAACGTAATTCAATTACATCGGATACAACCGCACCTAATTAACTAACCTCGTCAGAAATCAGAAAGCAAAAAATCCCCCCGGAAGAGTTCGCCAGGTTCTTTATATATTTGGACATTTATCCCACTTTTTCAATTCTCCGCCAACTTTTCCCCTAATATCCCTACGCCGCTCTATCTCATAACCTCACGGCCACGAATTTAGTGTACATGTTGTATATGTGGGGCATTATTCCTCTACTGGCCCAACTCAAAAAGTCATGTTTTTCGATTGTCTCTAAATTCTGGGAATATGTTCGCCTACCCAACAGTAGTTAATCCACAAACTTATAGACCAGGATTACCAACCCTCCCCAAGTGTGGGGGGGGGGGGTTAAATTTTCAACCCCAATGCCTGCAGGGATAGTTTCAACGCCTGTAACTTCCTTTCTAATTACGCGATTTAAAATTTTTATGAGGGTTTTCGAAAGTGCTTTTTACACGATTTCATCCTATTTTATTATTTATAACAAAAAAAATTGTTTAAACAATTTTTTCAATAAATCAATTGTTTATTTAACTTTTTTC
>NC_046665.1:47052973-47054468 GCF_010883055.1 Belonocnema kinseyi
CTAATTTCTACGAAGATGATGAAAACAGCCGATTGATGCCTAGGAAAAAGGATTTTATATCAATTAAGAAAGCAGATGGAACTCGTGAACATGTTCAGAAACCTTTTATCCTAGGTAATCTGTCCGAGCTGTTCAATCGTTTCAAAGTGGAAAACGAAAATACTGTAATCGGATTTTCGAAGTTTGCACAACTCAGACCACGACATTGTGTTTTGGCTGGAGGGAGTGGCACACATACGGTTTTCGTGTGTATATATCACGAAAATGTGTTGACTGACTACCATGACTGTTTAAAAGTAATAATGTGCAGTAAACCGTTCTTGCACCCAACCGCTCAATTAATCAATATTTTCGATTAAGTGAATAGTTTTTTCCGATGACTTCATGCAATTTTGGATCAATGTAAGTAATACAAAAAATGGCATACTTGAAAGCTGTTCCGCGGTATGCTGCCGCATAACGCCCGAGTGCGAGCGCGAGGACACCCTCTACAACCGGCTCTGTAACTCAATGAATTTCAATTTGTCCATTTTCTTATTAAACATTTTTCATAGTAAAAAAGTCAAGCTTTCTTTTGAGACTATTTAAAAAAAAACGTAGATGCCTAAATTGCGAAAAAAGTTAAATAAACAATTGATTTATTGAAAAAATTGTTTAAACAATTTTTTTTGTTATAAATAATAAAATAGGATGAAAGCGTGTAAAAAGCACTTTCCAAAACCGTCATAAAAATTTTAAATCGCGTAATTATAAAGGAAGTTACAGGCGTTTGAAACTACCCCTGCAGGCCTTGGGGTTGAAAATTCAACCCCCCCTCACTTGGGGAGGGTTGGTAATCCTGGTCTATAAGTTTGTGGATTGACTACTGTTGGGTAGGCGAACATATTCCCAGAATTTAGAGACAATCGAAAAACATGACTTTTTGAGTTGGGGCAGTTGAGGAATAATGCCCCATGTGTAGCGTATAAACGGGACACAGAGAAAGAAAAATAGTAGAAGAAAAAGAGATAAGGATAAGGGAAAAGATTGCTGCTAGGCGAGAGTATAAGATGAAAATAAGTTTATTATATCCATTGAAGAGAAAATAGAGGGGGTAGAGACAGAGGGAGATATTTAAAAATTATCAAATTAAGCATGCGTGTATGTGTGGGTGTATGTAACTGTCTGTATCCGTGCACGTAATAATTTACCTTTCGTGCGGAAAATCTTTGGTTTCCCAGGTAATCAAGGCCTTGCTGTCACCAAGCTCATAAATCGGCATCTGGTTATGGATTTATCCATATCCAGCGAGACACAGCGCGCGCCACAAAAATCGAATAACATTATTTATGTTAAAACCAGCATCTTATTCGAAATTACAAATTATAAATTTAATTTTTTACCAGTCCTTTGCCTATCCATGCTTTCTGATTTCTTTACAATTATACGCATATTTCCCAGACAAATCTCATCCATATGGAGTCCGCATTTACAAATGGCTTTCAATATAAATATC
>NC_046665.1:47054568-47057360 GCF_010883055.1 Belonocnema kinseyi
TATATCTAGTCGGGAGTGGTGCTGACTGAAAACAGATGATTTGGAGCGATTCGCGCGCCATCTGTTGGTCATTCTAAGGACTTATTGAACTACCCTCGTGTTACAAAATTTATGAAACAGAAATATAAATTATACATTTAATTTTCTCTCTGGTATCTATTAAAATAACCATGTCTTACAAAGCGTGGATATTTTACGTTTGTTATGAAATGTTGGCAATTTAATTTTAATTTAAATGGTTCTTGTCCAAGCTAAGTTTACCATCAGTGCGCCTCGAAGGTGTGCCGAGAGTTGCTTACAGCGCTCCAAGTGGCTCTTGGCAAACTATATGGGAGGGTGCTATCTACGGGGAGCGGTGGGTAGAGGGGAAGTGATTTTTTTCGCTGGACGCGCCGTCTATATTTATGGCGGGTAACTAAGCTCGCACCGCATCTACGTTTATAATATCTTTGGTTAAGGGCATGTGATACCTGGTGATACTTAGAAAATTGTCGATTTTACCAGTTCTAGGTTCCCCCGGCTTTTTTCCTAGGATAAGAAATATTTTGTCTTCAAAATCTGGGAAATGATAGCGGAAATGCTAACGAACGTCCCCACACACTTTTTTTGTTTTTTTTTTTTTATAAAAAAATTTTTGATATTGCTAATAACGTGCGTGTATATTTCGAGGTTATGTGTGTTACAATTCATCAGAGCGTTACTTCCAAACTACACAATATTTTGGCCGAAAACTTTGGGCTTACAAATAAACATAGTAACTAATCTCCCGGAACTAAACTTGTTTGTAGGCAATCAAAAAAGTTTATTTTATAAATAATTTCCAGATTATCGGAAAGCCAGAGATGAAAAACGACGTAACCTCAAAATAATGCATATGCATAACATTTTTATTTAGCACAATAAATTTTTTTGTTATTATCCCTCAAAAAAGAGTTCGGGGATGTCCGTTATAATATTTTATAGCATTTCAGAATTCAGTTTTTAAAAATTTTCGTTTTTGTGGAAAAAAAGCCGTTGAAACTGTAAGTATCACATGTCCTTAATTTTTAATATTTTTATCATGGACATAGGAAACAAGCAAAGATATTATAAACGTAGATGCGGTACGGGGAGTCGGAGTGGGGAATTATATATATAGGACATCATATTTTCTGCCCTATCGAGGTGCTGCCCTCATCGTACTATGAAGTCGAATTCTTGTTTTCTCATTCTTCGTAAAATATGACGGTAAAGCAGTAGAAAAATTTCTTGAGGTTAGAAAAGTTTGACATGTATCGCTGAATTTTTTCAGATCTGAAGCTTGATCCAGGTTTTCGGTACAGTCTTTTTTTAATTATAAAAAAAAATGTTCTCGAAAAATCATATTTTTAATTTTAAAAAAGTATGATAGAAAGCCATTTCAAGATAAACAAGTGCTGAAAGCATTTTTCTTTGACCATTTTTTTTTTTAATTGAAATAATCAAATATTTACACCAAAGAAACAGCTTTTTAAATGTTTTAAGTATTTAAACATTATTGTTTATATTTAAAATAATAATTAAAACAAAATATATTTCTGGATAAGATATTTTGGTTGAAAATGTATATAGTATTCTTTAAATCACAAATCAGTTTGGGAACTTGAATTTTAACGTTAAAATTGCGTCATTTTCAGAATATAGCCTTATTGTTTGAATTTTCAAAAGTTTTCGAAATTTTTCGAAATTGTTAAAAGGCGAAAAAGTTTGAATATAAAATTTAAAAATGCGAAAATACACCATTTTCCATATTCATTTGCAATCCAGCGAGTCACTTTCTTTCGCTTCTTTTGCAAGTCGATCCTTTGCTTTCAGTTTTCTTTTTAAACTATACCTTGAATTCAACGCATTTCAAATTAAATTTTTGCAGCTGCATTTAGGTTGAATTATGCAAAGGTTTTTTGTTTTATATATAAATTAATTAAAACATTTTATAGGTTTACACTACTGTAATTTATAACTCTAAAATGGAATAATTGTAGCTCAAACATGAAAAAGTATAGACTGATTTCATATTTAAAGAGATTCTATCACATATATTGAACTATTAAAACCTCTGACCCTTTTTAAGGTTATTAAAACTCTTTTAAAAACTTTTTTTAACAATTTTGTTTGTGATTTCTTAATAAAAGAATAAGTGCTATTTAGTCTCCAGAACAGCAATTTAAAAAATATTTAAAGCCTTAATAATTTAGACATTTTAAATTTGTAGTCTTCAGAATATATTGAATAATTTCAAATTTAAAGCTATTTAAATATTTCATCTGAATTTTTGAATGGAAAGTGTTCGATAATTTTAGATTGAAACCTCTCAAATTATTTAGTTACAAATTAAAATCATACAACTTTAAGTTTTATTTATTTTTTGATAATTTGTCCCCCCCCCACAAATTATTATTTTTTTGTAAGAAAATAACGCCTGATTTTTGTAAAAATTAAGAAATATATATTAAAGGTTCACTCAAGGTCATTTTTGTTCAAAAAGCTTGTTCCTGAATAAATTAACTCTTATTGTTTCCGATTTCGTTCTGTCACTCAGAGTACTTTTCTGTGAAAAATATTGATTTACAAAGAATATTTGTCAAACAATAGAATGGATTTCTTCGCCCGAGATGCAAACGTAAATTGTACTATAGTAAAAACATGTGGAAAAATTTAGACGAAGGCCAAAATTGGTAAAGAAAACAAACCTTTGTCGACCTATAAATACTAATTTTATTCCCCGAAAGATTTTTAAAAAATCTCTTCGAAACACTTTTATTGCAAATATTTAA
>NC_046665.1:47057460-47062016 GCF_010883055.1 Belonocnema kinseyi
TAACAGACTGAGCTCGGGCGGGATTCTTACATGTATATATAGTCTAGGAACTTAGTGGGGGAAGGTTCAGAGTCGAAGGTTCAAATTCCCCTTTCTAACAACGATTTTAAGGGAATTTTTTTTTTTTGCAGTTTTTTTAATGCCAGGAAAAAAATCTAATTAACCAAATATATCAATTTTCAGCCCAAAAGTTTACTTTTTAACAAAATAAATGAATTTTCTATCAAATAATTGGTGTTTTAACTAATAAAATGTACAGGATAAAATTTCAACCAAAAACGGAATAGTTCAATTTCTACATAAAATTGATTAACTTTTAATCTATCCTAGAATAGTTACATTTTCAGATAAAGAAAAATAATTTTTAACAGAAAAAATGAATTTTCAACAAAGTTGTTAGATTGTAAATCAATAAGATGAATTTTTGATCAAGAAAATTAATGATCTACAAAAAAAGACCAATTTTAAACAAAATACATGAATTTTCAACGAAATTATTTAATTTCAAAGTCAAAAAGAGTATTATCTACAAAAAAAGCTGAATTTTTAACCCAAAAATATGATTTTCCAACCAAATTTTTTGTTTTCGACCAAATAGTTTAACTTTCTATCAAATTGTTGACTTTTAACGCCCAAAATATGCATTTTTTACAAAACAGTAAAATTTTTAACAAAAAAGTTCATTTGAAGGCAAATAGTTAAATTTTCAACTATAATTATGAGTCCTTAACAAGAAAAAATTAATTTTGTTACTAAGTAGTTCAACTTTAAGTGAATACTCGAATTTTCCACCCAAAAATTATGATTTTAATTTTTAACAATATAGTTGCATTTACAACAAAACGACTTTGCAGCCAAAAAATATTTACAGTTGACATTTCAACCGAAAATTTTAATATTTCACCAAAAAGTATAAATTTTCCATAAAAAGATTTAATTTCTACAAAGAAAGACGAATTTTTATCAAAATGCAAGATTTTTTTCAACCAAAAATGGTATAGATTAATTGTCAGTTTCAAACACGTATTTTTACAACACATAAAACATATTTTCATCAGAATAGTTATTAAATAAAAAAATAAATAAATTTTAACAAAGTAGTTGAACTTTTTATAGAAAAGAGGACTTTTTTACAAAATAGTTACATTTTCAACAAAATAATTAAATTTTAAACCAAATAATTGAATTTTTATCCAAACGAGATTTTGACAATGTTGTGAATATTTGAATTTTAATAACTGATAAAACGATAACGTGAATTATCAAACAATTGTCCAAGTTTTGTGGATAGTTTCTTGAAAACTCGCCTTGTCGTTTTCTTAAACAGATGTAGTAATTATTTAGTTTGTAAAATATAAGGAAAAATCTTTATAAAAATATATAATTTTTTGGGAATTGGTTAAGTTTTAAAATTTCATATCATGTAACTATTATTACTATGAAATTAGAATTTGAACAATCTTAATTACCCCTGTTAGGTGTAATTTAAAGTGTTTTTCTTTTAAAATATTTATGTATCGATAGGTAACATGGATAGGTTTATAATACAAATATTTACCTTTTTGTTTTTAGTTTAAACAACATCACACACTACAGAAAAAATTGGATAATTTTTCGATCATTCACGTTATCATTTATTCAGTTATTAAAATTTAAATATTCACAACATTGTCAGAATTTCATTTGGATAAAAACTCAATTATTTGGATTTCGGTTGAAATGTTAACTGTAACTATTTTTTGGCTGCAAAGTCGTTTTGTTGTGAATGCAACTATATTGTTAAAAATTTAAATCATAATTTTTGGGTGGAAAATTCGATTATTCACTTAAAGTTGAACTACTTAGTAACAAAATTAATTTTTTCTTATTAAGGATTCATAATTATAGCTGAAAATTTAACTATTTTCCTTCAAATGAACTTTTTTGTTAAAAATTTTACTGTTTTGTAAAAAAATGCATATTATGGGCGTTAAAAGTCAACAGTTTGATAGAAAGTTAAACTATTTGGTCGAAAACTAAAATTTTGGTTGGAAAATCATATTTTTGAGTTAAAAATTCATCTTTTTTGTAGATAATACTCTTTATGACTTTGGAATTAAATAATTTCATTGAAAGCTCATGTATTTTGTTGGAAATTGACCTTGTTTGGTAGAATGTTTTTGGTTGAAAATGTATCATTTTTGGTCAAAAATGAAATTGTTGGGTTGAAATATCAACTGCACATCTTCTTGGATTTAAAAGTCAATTATGATTGAAAACTCATATTTTTCGCTTAAAAAATTCAACTTTTTGTAGATTGATCGTCTTTTTGACTTCAAAATTAAATAATTTTGTTGAAAATTCATGTATTTTGTTTAAAATTGGTCTTTTTTTGAAAATCATTAATTTTCTTGATCAAAAATTCATCTTATTGATTTACAGTTTAACAACTTTATTAAAAATTCATTTTTTCTGTTAAAAATTATTTTTCTTTATCTGAAAATGTAACTATTCTAGGATTGATTAAAAATTAATCGCTTTTATGTGGTAATTGAAATATTCCATTTTTGGTTGAAACTTTATCCTGTACATTGTATTAGTTAACACACCCATTATTTGATAGAAAATTAATTTATTTTGTTAAAAAGTAAACTTTTTGGTTGAAAATCGACATATTTTGTTAATTAGATTTTTTTCCTGGCATTAAAAAAACTGCAAAATAAAAAAATTCCCTTAAAATCGTCCTCATTATTTTTTCTTAATTTTTAAAATATGTTCAAATACTCACTTAAAATTAATTTTTCAAAATAAAAAATCATTTTCAATTTTCTTAGCAATCACAACCATTTTTGTTATTCTTTTTAAATATTTTTCAAATCTCGAAAAGCTTCATTTTCTTTTTTTAATCTGCAAAAATCTACATCGTCTTTCAAATTATTTGAAATAATTTCAAGTTTTAAATTAATTTTGAATCTTTTTTCAAAATTAAAATTGTAGCGTTCAAATTTCAAATTTACCTCATTACAATTTTAACAATTCAAGGCTTTCTATTTTGAACCATTCTGTTCAAATTTTTATAGTTTTTAATAGTTGTTTTAAATGAACGGTCAAGTATTGCTAATAATGAACGAAATTTTGTTGTTTTTTTCAATTAAAAAATTTCAAATTGAATGGGTTAAAAATAAATTTTACTTAGAATAAAATAATATTTGAAGTCATCATTGAAAATAATTTTAAAAACTAATATCTATTAATTCTTTCATTTTTAACGGATTCAGAATCATCTTGTAAAATCAATTATTTTCCCAATTTTAATACCTTAAGATCAATTTAAAAAATTTTATTTAAAAATTCTTTCAATTAAAAAAATCATAATCGAAAACAAATAAATTAATTTTCTATCAAATAATTCGTGTTTTAACTAATACAATGTACAGGATAAGATTTTAACCAAAAATAGAATAGTTCAAATTCCAGATAAAAACTGTGATAAAAAATTGAATTTAACAAGAATTAACCAATATATACGATTAATTTTTAATCGATCATATAATAGTTACATTTTCAGATAAAGATAAATAATTTTTAACAGGAAAAATGAATTTTCAACAAAGTTGTTGAATTGTCAAGCAATAAGATGAATTTTCGACCAAGAAAATTAATGATCTACAAAACAGAAAAATTTTAAACAAAAGGCGAGAAATATGAGTTTTCAATCAAAGAGTTGAACTTGCAACCAAATAGTTAAATTTGTTAAATTTTCAGTTTCAAAAATGTATTTTAACGAAAGAGATGAGCCTTCACAGAAAAAAAATACATTCTAACAAAGTCGTAGACCTTTTGATAGAAACGAGTACTTTTTTTTACAAAATAGTTACACTTTCAACAAAATAATTTATTTTTTAACCAAATAATGGAGTTTTTATCCAAACGAGATGAATTCCAAAATCGCCAATTTCTTTAATTTCTTTCAAATGCGGATCAAGATATAAATAAGACTATTATAATGTAAAATAATTATAATATTATCAATAATAATGTGGGTGTGTATTTATATCATCTATATTTTATACTTGAAATAACGTAACCTCAAAATATACGCATATAAACAGGCGCGCGAAGTATTCAAATCATAAGAATCGCCAGCATCGAAATCTGGAAATATTAAAATCCCATTCTCTTGATTTTATTTTAAAGCAGTTAGCAGATAGAGATATAAATAGAACCGCCGAAGTGTTCCGACCGGCAATCGTGCACCTTCGAGTTTTCAAATTCAGAAGAGGAGAAATGGGTTGCGCGCGCAACCAGGTCATGTACATCTTCTCCTACTATATTTCACACGGACAAGACCTGTGATAGCATTGGAGTGAACGTCGTTTCAAATCTGGGATCACTGGGCCGGCTACCAACTGACTGTTTCGCCGCGCGAACACAGGAGCTGAACTTGGCGGGACGGCCCGGGAGAATTCCGGTAAAGAGGGAAGCCGCGAGTCGAACGCATACATAGGGAGTTCCGACGAAGAGGGAACTCCGAGTAGAAAGAGTCAATACATAAAGGTAGTTCGGAAACTCGCCGA
>NC_046665.1:47062026-47064791 GCF_010883055.1 Belonocnema kinseyi
AAAAAGGATAGTAGTATCGTCGATACACATAAGCTACAGATTAATTATATACAATTAATATTATATCACAGATGGTATATGTGTTCGACAGTTTGTCATTTAAGAATAAGTACAAGGTACAACGCTCAGGCCTAACTTATTTAAAATATCAATTCTTAAGTGCTAAGCGCACGCTGTATTAAAAAGTGAAATAGAGGTGTGTCTTAAGTCATTAACGATCGTTAAAAAAAAGAAAAGAAATATGCCGTTTAACATTATTATAAGAGATAAGGAGATTTTATATGTACATATACAACTTACAATGGATTAGAAAATTCAGTGCGTTTGAGAGAACCTTTTTACACAATGAAGGTTACTCTATTTTTGGGCGGATACGTCCTAAGAGGCGGAGCAACATTGCTCGCCTGGTCTAAATCATTATTAAAGTTAGCCAAACGTTCGACGTCGTCGCGAATGAAGTACGCCGGTTTGATGTTCTCGATTGAGATCTGCCGTGACGTACCATTGACGTCGATTTCGTAAACTCTGTCAGATGTTTTTTTAATAACCTTGTGCGGACCTGTGTAGAGTCGCTCAAGAGACTTCCGAGCGAAATCTCGAAGAAATACATGTGTACATGAATCTAGACTTTTATACACTAAAATTTTTCGTTTGTGTTTGTGCTCTACCGGGATAGGCTTGACCGAACGCATATGTTCGCGGAATTCCTCAAGGAAAATTTGAGGGTTCGGATTAAAATCTTCGGGAAGAACGAATTCTCCTGGAATACGCAAAACGGTACCGTATACAAATTCGGCAGGAGACGCGCCGACCTCCAGCACGTTAGAGCGGAGTCCAAGTAGGACTGTTGAAAGAGAGTGTGACCATTCCTTGTTGGGGTGGCACATTATAGCGGCTTTTAGGGTGCGATGCCATCGCTCAACCATGCTGTTAGAAGCGGGATGGTAAGCTGTGGTGTGAACCCTGTGACAGCCAATGAGCTGCAAAAGCGCGGCGAAAAAACGAGACTCAAATTGACTAAATTGATCGATGGTCAAAGTTTCGGGTCAGCCGTAACGCGCGACCCATTGTTCTACAAAGGCTCTGCAAACAGTTGTTGCTTTGATGTCCTTGAGAGGGATTGCCTCAGGCCATCGAGAAAAGCGATCAATGATGGTGAGACAATATCTGTACCCATCGCTTTCGGGAAACGGACCTATCAAGTCCATATGGACATGTTTGAATCGTCCGTCTGGTGCTGTAAAGTGAGTTGGCATAACATGGTTGTGACGCGATACCTTCGACTGCTGGCAAGCTATACATGCCAGACACCAATTCGAAAGGTCACGACGCATTGAGGACCACACATAGCGCTTACCAACAATCCGGGTTGTCACCTTGGCGCCAGAATGAGCCGGATTGTGGAAGAGGTCAAAAACACGACGTCGAAGTGATTGCGGGTTGTATGGGCGTAAGGCTTCACCCGTGAGATCGCAATATAGCGAAGTATGATCGGCACCCCACTGTATCTTTTTGAAATTAAGAGGGTCTGAGATTAGTTTTTTTAGTTCCGCGTCGTCAGTTTGAGATTGAGCTAATTCGAGTAGATTGAAGTCGGTAAGTATGCGAATGGTTTCAAGTCGTGAAAGCGAATCTGCGACAAGGTTTTCGGGACCGGAAACGTAGGCGATGCCAGGCTTATGATCCGTTACGATGGTAAAATTCTAACCTTCCAAAAAGTATCGGAAGTGCCGAACGGCTTCGTACATCGCAGTAAGATCGCGATCCTAAGCGCTGTAAACGCATTGTGGTGGCGAGAATTTTCGTGAAAAAAAAGCTAGCGGTCTCCATTTGCTATCGATCATCCGTTCTAACGATGCGCCCATGCCATAGTTGGAGGCGTCGGTCATCAATCGTGCCTGGGCATCGTGTGATGGATGCGCTAACAGAGTCGCGTTAGTCAGATCTTTTTTTATCTGTTCGAACGCGGCTTCAGAACTATCGTTCCATTGGATCTCGCGCTTGTCGTTCTTGCGCGAGTCGCGTAGATATTCGTTAAGCGGAGCGTGTTTCTCAGCTGCGTGAGGAATAGCTCGATGGTAATAATTTACCATGCCTAAGAATCTTCGTAATTCCACTACGGTTTTCGGCTTTGGAAAATCGGTAATGGAACGTACCTTTTCACGCGTAGGGGTACAACCATCGCTGTTGACCAAATAGCTAAGGAACTCCAATTCGGGTTTTCCGAACAGACATTTGGATGTGTTAATTCACAAGGAATAACGCTTTAATCGGTCGAAGACGACGCATAAGTGCTTCTCATGCTCCTCAGGATTTGAGGACGCGATGAAAATATCGTCGATGTACGCGAATGCGAAAGGCAAATCTCCGAGCGCGCAGTCTATGTAACGGTGAAACGTTTGGCCCGCGTTTCTTAAACCGAAAGTCGTGGATGTATATTCGAACCCGAACAGGGTTATTACCACTTACTTGGGTATGTCCTCTGAAGCTATGAATATTTGATGGTATTCCTGCTGTAAATCGAATATGTGCGGTACCGGATATTTATCGGGCACGGTGACGTGCCTAGTATTTCAAAATTCATGAGGAGCTCCAAATTTTGTTCTTTTCTTTGTAACATTCAGAAACCTCCAGCTTATTTGATTTTTTTCTAAATTAATGTGTATTTAACTGTTCTTTAAGAATCAAAATTAAATACTTTTACCTTCGAAATACAAATAAAAAAATTAAACAATTATAATCGTAACATTCCAAGTTTAAATTTG
>NC_046665.1:47064891-47066187 GCF_010883055.1 Belonocnema kinseyi
TATTCTTTTTATCAAAAGAAGTCGATGAGGTAAATTGTTCGGATTTCCAATTATTACGAATACCCGTACATGGAATTTCTAAATCTTGAAAAAAATTGTCTCCGAAATTTTGAAAATTCTGTAACTCTTTGAATTTTCACCCAAAATAGCCAATGAACTTGATCTTTAGTTTCTGACACTTTAAGAGTATACCAACGGCCAATATAATAGATCATTTTTTCAAAAGTTATTATACTCGCAAACAAACATGCATGTGGAAAGGCAGAAACACTCGTAAAAACCAGTATTTCGTGTCCAGACGTAAAATTTTACACAAATGTAATAACTTTTTTGATGAGAATGTAAAAAATATCTGTACTCTGAGTACTGCCGTGATTTGAAATGTTGAAGATTTGGAATTTCAAATTATTTAGTTTTCAAGATTTATATTTTAAAGGTATAATATGAATTTTTTTTGAAAAGTTCAATTTTGAAGAATTGCAATGGAAAATTCTTTAATTTAAACGATCTGCAATTCAAAACTCTTTAATTTAGAATATTTGCAATCAGAAACTCTTGAATTTTAAATGATGTATAAATAAAATAAATAACAAATAAATAAATTAATTTAAATCTAACAAAATTTTAATTAAATTTAATTAAATAACAAAATAATATAAAAATTCATATAAATTGTCATGATTTTGAAGATTAAAAGTAAAGAATTCTCAATTATAAATCTTCCTAATTCATGAAATTTGACATGCATATCATGAAAATTAATGAATTTTAAATTTCGAAGTGTTTGTTAAAAGTTTTAATTAATTTGGGGCCCAAAAAAATCACATTTGAGAAATTTCAACGGACACGTTCACCAAATCGTTCTCTTAGTCAAATAAATTCACCCATGTTTTTTTATTCAAATATATATATATATACTAGCCTCTGATCTGAGGGTTCAAAGTTTTCTGATTCAAAGTAGAGATATCCTAACACCAAATACAGGTTTGACCCAGAGAGCAGTTATAGATTTATGAACTTATTATTACTCTGCCATTCACTCATTGCCAGTGATCGGAACGTAATAATGAAGAAATTTTAAAATACATGCGGGAAATTCATTAGTCGAATAGATTAAAATATCTGTAGAAATTGCAAACTGTACAAATATAAAAATAAACACTTAATAATATTAAAGAACAATGCATAAATATTGCTCTATACACTTGGACAATCGCTTTTCAAGTTTTTTTAATCCTTCAGAAAAGTGCGTTTTCGGAAGTTCCTCAAAATAAGCACTTACAGAGGCAATGACGT
>NC_046665.1:47066287-47067539 GCF_010883055.1 Belonocnema kinseyi
AAATTAAAATTCGAAAATTTTTTCTAAAGCCTCCAGGGGACTTCGTTTTCGCACGAAAAAATTTTATGTGCCCTTATTGCATCCGGACCCACAATTATAGCGTTTTCAACAAATAAAAAAAGTACCAAAATGAAAATTGTAAACTAATCCAGCGCGAGACTTGAAAAAAAAACTCGAGAGAAGAAAAACGTTGCTTTTTGAGAGCCCTACAAGATTATCATAACAACTTTTCAGATTGTTATGAATAAACGAAAATTCAAATTTTGAAACAACCAAAAATAATGAAAAATCATAAATTTAATTTAGTGATCAAACTGTGCAAGATGCGGAAAAAAGAAGAGAAATAAAAAATTGTGCACCTTAAAAAGATCCAAAAGTTTTTTTATCAATTACTTTTTGATACGAAGGGTAGTTTTTGTTTTATTCGTAAAGAAACAACATTAAATATATAAGATATAAGTGTTTGGACAAACGAAATAAGCAATGAAAAAAATAAATAAATAAAAGCTGTTTACCTTAAAAAGAGCTAATGAATGTGTTATTAATCTAAAATGCTATTAACAATTTTCTGTGTTATTAATGTTACTAATGTCGCAACATTTCGGAAATCTGAACATTTTCTTCGAGACATTCGATAAGCACACATGAGGAGAATACATACATAAAGATTACATAACAAGGAGTAAATGAAAACAAATTCACGAATTGGATAATGTTTGGATGAAACCAGACATAATCAAGGATGTTCAGAAATCATTAATTAAAATTCACCTATAAAGCACCAAGGTTCAACCTCGCCTCCCTTTAATGCATGTTTGTTTTCTTTATTTTACCCTTTGTTATTTCTCAATTTTTTAATTCATAAAAAATATATTTGTCAATATTTTGTGTTAATTTAACAAAGATTGTCCAAATGACAAAATTTAGTTTAAATTGTGTCGAAATATAAATGCAATAACAAAATTATTATTAACTGAAAAAAATTTTTATTTCAAATTGGATAAGCACGAAATTACAATTTCTCTTTAAGATTCAAAGCTGAACTTTAAATGCAAACGCATTTTCTGGTAAAGTTTAGCTTTTCAATTTTCACAACACTCATCCTTGGTAAGGTAAATACAAAAAATAAATACGTTTCCGGTTGAAAGTGAGGTCCAGTAGTACAGCTTAAACTATTTGGAAATTATCTTCTTTGGGCAAAAATTATAAGCCCTTTTTATAAATTATTTTGTAAATAGCTGTTTCCTTTATC
>NC_046665.1:47067639-47072307 GCF_010883055.1 Belonocnema kinseyi
TAACGTTAAAATTGCTTCATTTTCAGAATATAGCCTTATTGTTTGAATTTTCAGAATTTTCGTTATAAGTTATAGGTTA
Source organism: Belonocnema kinseyi (assembly GCF_010883055.1). Lineage (NCBI taxonomy): Eukaryota > Metazoa > Arthropoda > Insecta > Hymenoptera > Cynipidae > Belonocnema > Belonocnema kinseyi. Next base: position 47,067,719 of record NC_046665.1, read on the forward strand.
GGTCAAAAATAACATTCTGGGATACGAAATTATTACAACGCGAAAAAGTTTTAATTTAAAATTTAAAAATACGAAAATACACCATTTTCCATGTTCATTTGCAATCCAGCGAGTCACTTTCTTTCGATTCCTTTGAAAGTCAATCCTTTGCTTTCAGTTTTCTTTTTAAAATATACCTTGAATTCAACGCATTTCAAATTAAATGTTTGCAGCTGCATTTAGATTGAATTATACAAAGGTTTTTTGTTTTAGATATAAATTAATTTAAAAATTTTATTTGTTTTTCAAAATTCTAATTTATAATTTCTAAAATGGAATAATTGTAGCTCAAACATGAAAAAGTATAGACTAATTTCAAATTTAAAGAGGTTCTATCACATATATTGAACTATTAAAACCTCTGACCTTTTTTAAGGTTTTTAAAACTCTTTTAAAAACTTGCTTTAACAATTTTGGTTGTGATTTCTTAATAAAAGAATAAGTGCTATTTAGTCTCCAGAACAGCAATTTCAAAAATATTTAAACCCTTAATAGTTGAGACATTTGAAATTTGTAGTCTTCAGTATATTGAATAATTTCAAATTTAAAGGTATTTAAATATGTCATCTGAATTTTCAAATTGAAAGTGTTCGATAATTTTAGATTGAAACCTCTCAAATTATTTAGTTACAAATTAAAATCGTACAACTTTCAGTTTTATTTATTTTTTTATCATTGGTTACCCCCCCCCCACAAATTATTTTTTTTGTAAGAAAATAACGCCTGATTTTTGTAAAAATTAACAAATATATATTAAAGGTTCACTCAAGGTCATTTTTGTTCAAAAAGCTTGTTCCTGAATAAATTAACTCTTATTGTTTCCGATTTCGTTCTGTTACTTAGGGATTGTGTTTTTCATAGAAAAAATTGAAATGTGGTTTTTTCACGTTCATAAAATTATAATTGAAGGTTACTCGGGGTAATTTTCTGTGAAAAATATTGATTTACAAAGAATATTTGTCAAATAATAGAATGGATTTCTTCGCCCGAGATACAAACGTAAATTGTACTATAGTAAAAAGAACTGGAAAAATTTAGAACGAAAGCCGACGAAAGACGTAGCCGCCAGTGAGACAGACAGATACCGATGTAAAAACTTGTTTTTCGGATTCAAGGAGCCTCAAAACGTCGAAATTTCATGAAATTCGCGGAAGTCATTTTTCTCATAAAACTCTTGTCATTATGGATGAGAATGTGATAAAAAAATCATGGGGCCTTGAAAAAGTAGCATTTTTCGCCTCTTGACTTTTTTCCATGTCAAGCTTTTTTTGCTTAAAATGTCCATTTTCGTTTGGTTTTTTGGATTTTGAAAATCCTCTAACTTTCGTAAGTTTGATTCTTTCAAAAAAAGTTGTCAGGATAAATTGTTCATATTTTTTTGTACCATAAATGGCTGTGGATAGAATTTTCAAATTTAAAAAAAAATTGGTCTCAAAAAATTTTAAAAAGCATCAACTTTTTGAATTTTTATCAAAAATGGCTGTTTAACGAACTCGATCTTTCGTTTTGGTCTTTCGTACAGTGTGTCAAAGTCCAATCCAATCGGACCAGTCTTTCGAAAGTTATCCGGTATACAGAGAACTACAACAACGACGACGCTGGACAGACAAACAGGCCCCGACGTAAAAACTTGTTTTTCTGACTCAAGGGGCCTCAAAATGTCGACATTTGATAAAATCCGTAAAAGTTATTTTTCATTAAAAACTAATACCTTCTCATTTTGGATGAGAATATAAACATTTTTAATAAGATTTGTAGAAAATCTTTCAAAGAATAAAATGATTGCCCGGTAAGTTACAACCGAAAAATTACAATTTCAAAAAAATGAAGGTTGTTCTAAATATTGAGCTGGACTTGAGACCGGCACAAATCGTCACACACACAATTCAGAGTGACAAATTTAAACTTGAAATGTTACGATTATAATTGCTTTATTTGTTTTTATTTGTATTTCGAAGGTAAAAGTATTTTATTTTTATTCTTAAAGAACAGTTAAATAAGCATTAATTTAGAAAAAAATCAAATAATCTGGAGGTTTCTGAATGTTTCAAGTAAAACAACAAAATTTGGAGCTTCTCAAGAATTTGAAATATTAGAATAACAATAAAAATTTCTGGGTACATTTAAATGATTTTTTATTTCAAAAAAGTACATAACTTAAAGAGAATGTTTAAAAATATTTCAAAACATTTCAAAAGATTTACAATATTATAAAAAATCTGGAAGCTCTTAAAACAATTTTGTGGGGAGGATTTTACAAAAATGTCAGGAAAAATGGGAATCAGTCTAGAGACATTTAAAAGTTCCGAAATTTTTTAAAAATAGTTTTAAAAGATTAAAAATAATTTAAAAGAGAATAGATACTTTTGATGATTTTGAAATGTTTTGAAATGTTGACTTTTTATTTTGAAAAAAGACATAATTTTAAGAGGGGATACATTAAAAAACACATGCGCTTTGAAAGAAAAAAATGTTCTGCCTAAATTTTCTTCGTATCTACATAATAAAATTTTTGCACAAACTTTGCAGGATTCAATTAAACAACGATTTATATCAAAATTTATTTTGATTACTTTTATTATTTTTTTTATCAATAAAAAATTCGATTTTTCAGAACTTTTTTATATTTTTTTCAAATACTATGCACATTTTCAAACAAATTTTTTCATCCAGAAATATATATTCGATTATTGTATTTTCAATAAATGAATAATATTTTATAAACAATTTTTTTAATTGTTTAAATCCAGGAGTTTTCTAGTTCGGTTATTTTATAATTCAGCCATTTTCTCTGGTGATTTTTAAAATTCGGTAATATCTTATTATCTGGAATTTTATTTATTTTATTTTCCTGAATTTTCCAATTCGACATTTATATTTCGGGACTTTCATAATTTCGGGAATTTTATTATTTGGTTATTTTTCAATTTACGAATTTTACAGTGTCTGGGAATATCCGGGCTAGACAACTCTCTAATAAATAAAATATAATAAAATAATCTAATATAATAAAATATTTTTACCAAAGAAAAAACTTTTTTAATGTTTAAAGTTTCTAAAAATTATTGTTGGAATATAAAATAACAATAATTGAACAAATGTATTTTTTGATAAAAAGTTATTTGAAAATGTGCATTGTATTTTTGTACATTACAGAAAACGCTCGCAAAAATGAAATTATTATTTTAAAAAATAAAAATAAAAGTCGCGTTTAATCAGCCTGCATTGAATCCTGTAAATTTTTTTTCATTTAAAGCTCACGTGTTTTAAATTTATGTTTGTATCACATATTTATACAATTATTATTATTTCAAATTAAAACAATAATTCAAAAAAATTAAACATCAAACATAATTTCTATAATAAAAATATTTGATTATTGTATTTTAAATAAAGAAATAATATTGATCACAAAACTGTTTTCTCAATTTCTGCAATTCGGGAATTTTCTAGTTTGTACATATGATCATTAGAGAGCATTCGGCCTGGAGTTTTATTATTCGGGAATTTTCAAATTCGATAATATTGTAAACTGTCCAGAATAACGTTTTTATAAAAATATAATTATAATTCCAAGTGATAGAGAAATTGTTCTTTCGGTTTTTAGATGTTAAGACGACAGTTCCAAGCCAGATTACGTTTCGCATTGGCAAACAATATTATACGAACAGAATTTCACTGACACATTCATAAAAAATATCATGCTCCATAAAGTATATTTTAAAATAAACTTTAAATCATTATAATTGATACAGTTTATTTATTTTGAATTTTATTTTCAATTGAAAATGGGATATAAAGTTTTAATCGCGAGTTTCCATTTGTTTAACTTCTAAGACTTTCCAATTGAAACAGTTTATTTTTTAACGTTAAAATTGGAATATTCTTCAATTTTAAACAAATTCCGAATCGTGTTGTGAAATCAATTATGATTCACTTGTGAATCCTTGGTGTCCACTTCAATTAAAAAAAGAATCATACTTTATATTCGCAGTTGATAAACTAAAAACGATTTCTATCTAAAATTATAAATTTGAAACGCCTCTAATTTTTAATTTTCCAGGTCTTCAAAACTGCATTCTAAAATTCGAAATTGAAAAATGTACGCTTAAATTTTAAAACTTAAACGGAAAACTCTGAAGTGAAAGATTTTCGAAATACATACTGTAAACTGAATGATATAATAGGAAAAAAGCAATTTAAGGAATTTAAAAAAAACTGTTTAAACCAAACTTGGACCAATTTCTTTTCTAAAAATTCATAAATTTCCCGGTCAAAAAATTAATTCACTGCCATTTGCCTATTTTTCCCAGCCTCACAAAATCCCCGTCAATTCCCGTTCTAGCTCCAACCTGTTTCAAATAAAAATTTATATGAATAATTTACTTATTTTTCACATTAGTAATTTATAGCCTTTAAAATTGAATAGTTTTAGGTCAAACATAAAGAAGTAGAATAAAATTTTCTATTTATAGCGTTTTTATTATATATTGAACAATTTAAACCTCTGAACTTTTTTCAAGTTGTTTAAAAACTGTTTTTTAAATACT
>NC_046665.1:47072407-47105829 GCF_010883055.1 Belonocnema kinseyi
TTAGAAAAAAAATCGCCAAGATCCAAGAATAAAAATTGAATGTACAGCGAATTTTTAAATTTTTAATTGTGATTATCTTTAACTTTGTGATATCAAAAATTTGCATACAATTTTTTTTTTAATACTGTAGAAAAGAATTAACACGATCGAGCGCCGAAATTATAATTAGAGCAAATTTTCTGTAATTCTAGGAGGATGGCTGAAATATCCCGAAAAATAAAATTCCCGACTCGGTAAAACTCTCTGTCCCGAAAAATACAATTCCACAACTAATACAATTCCTGAAAAGTTTATGATATTAACGAATTTGAAAATTCCCAAATAATAAAACTCCCCAAATAAAATTGTTTCTTAATCAGTATTAACTATTTATTAAAAATACGATAATAAAATATTGTTATCAAATAAATTTTTGTTTAATATTTAAAGTGTTAAAAATTGTTTGAATTAAAAATTAAAATTATTAAAAAAATTTTCCCGACAAATTCATATACAAAAACACGTGTTTTTTAATTAACATTTCGATTTTTCGGAAGAACTTTTGTGATTTGAAAAATACTATATACATTTTTAACCAAAATATCTTATCCAGAAATATATTTTGTTTATATATTTGTATATAACCGTATATATATATATATATAAACCGTATATGTATAAAATATATTTAATACATACATACAAAAATTGCTTTAAAATTAAAGACAGGGCCTACGTGTTCCAAAAAAGTCCGGCTATTTGTATGGAAATTTCGGTACAATCGAAGGCTCCATACAATATCGAATCAGATCTATTTTCATCGATTTTTAAATTTTTACAATAATGTTTAAACACTTCAAACATTAAAAAAGTTGTTTCTTTGGTATAAATATTTGATTATTTCAATTTAAAAAAATAATTTGTCAAAGAACAATGTTTTCCACACTTGTTTATCTCGAAATGTACCGAAAACCTGGATCAAGCTTCAGATCTGGAAAAATTCAGCGATACATACATGTCAAACTTTTCTAACTTCAAAAAATCTTTCTACTGCTTTGCCGTCATATTTTACGAAGAATGAAAAAACAAGAATTCGACTTCATAGTATGATAAGGGCAGCACCTCGACAGGGCTGAGGCTGCCCTGTCAGGGCAGAAAATATTATGTCCTATATATATAATTCCCCACTCCGACGCCCCGTACCGCATCTACGTTTATAATATCTTTGCCTTAACTTGAGTGATAAGACCTTTATAGATTTCCACGTTAGCGGCCGAGTAAAAGGCGGCAAATCAATCTTAAAGAAAATTTTAAATTTTTAGTTTAATAAAACTTTATACGAATAAAATTATATTTCACTTGAGATTATTAATATAATTAAACATAAAATAACAATCTCTATTATAATTAAGAATTAAATATCGGTTTTCTGAAATCCGGAATTTTTATTTTAATTGCAATGTAGACGGTAACCGAGAGAGTGCACTAGTAGTTATAGCAATAATATGGCGACATCTTCAACTTTTTCTCCTTTTTCTCTTGACAGTTTTGTTACTTTAATATTCAGGGAGTGCAGTTATATCAGCTGACTTGCGCTGACTTGTCTTTCTGATAAATTAATGACTCTTCGCAATTTCGTTCGCGACTTTCTTGTTTCTGTTTTAAATTTGGAAGTTTCTCAAGTGAATTTCTGATGTTGGATAAGATTTATCTACATTTTTTACGAAGGGTAAGTCCGAGTTTATTTCTACATCTGGTTACTAAATTATCGGTAATTCAAGTAAAATATTGTTTCAATTTTTAATTTAATTTAATAAGCTGAGTTTGCGTGGCATGAAATGACAGTGACGAAAGCAGACTACATAATGTTTACCTCGTTAATTTATTTAAATCCATCACGTGCGTAACACTTCGCATCAAACTTTTTGAGCTCTTATCGGTCGTTTATTTGGCACAAAAACCAATTTATCTCTCAGGCCTCTTTTATTATTGCATCTTAGTAAATAATTATTATTTCTTCTTTTATTTCCAGTTTTGAATTGACAGTGAAAAACGTGAACGTGTTAATTATTGTATTATTCCAAATGATATTTCTGTTTTATAACCTATATTGCAATTTATCGAAATTTGAACCGATCAATCACTTTCGATCGTTAAACATATTTATTTTAATACCAGTGGCAATTCAAAATAGTAGTTCATTTATATGAATGTGTTTATTTTTCTTTATTTGAACTATTTGAATTTCAAAATAAACCATTTTTAATGTTCCAATCGAAAATTATTCAATGTTCCACGTGCTGTTAATTGCAAATTTGGACTGAATTATGACAAATTTACAAAGTTTAGTCTTAGAATAAACACATGCCCTTTAGGCCTAATGTTACGGAAAATTCCGTAATACTAGTCATTGCCTTAAAGTAATCAGGACATTTTGAGGAATTTACTAATTTTAGTTTAGTTTTTGATCTGAATATTAATTTAAAGATTTCAAAATTAAAAAAAAAAAATTTTGCACAAAATAGAATGAGTTATTAGTCTGAGTTTTAACTCAAGTGTGAAAATAGGTTCTTAAAAACTTCGAATAAAATTTCTTCATACTAACTATAAAATTGATCTAATTCATACAAATTTTAGTCACCTCTAACTTCATTCAGTCTATGAAAAATTATCAAAGTAATGCATTTTCTCTGAATTTTAAATAATTTTCGATGTTTATAGAAATAGATTACAAAAAGTGGATTTTTTTATGTAATTCAATTTAATATCAATGTTTTCCTTTAAGACTATTTCCATTATAATTAGGTTTTCTAAAGGAAACAAATCATTCTTTCCAGCTTTCAAATATAAATATTTCCAAATAACGAATTATTTTTAGACTACGGAAGCCGCCACAGAAATAGTACCTTTGCATTTTCTGTTTGTCTCCAAAAAATCGGTCGATTCGGTTTCAAATCGATGTGACGAGGGAAGCTTGTTATTCACAGTTTCTATTAAAATATTGATGGTCTATGTTGCTAGATTCAGACATTAAGAAAATATTTTCAGTCTCACCAAACAATTATATTGTCACTCACAGATATCTTAAGTAATTTTAGTAAATTAAAAAGAAACGTTTGTTTTGAGGTATCTACAATAGTGTATAGTATACTGTAAAAAAAATTTCAAATACATTGATGGCGATTCAGTATAAAGTTATAAAACGCAGTATGCATTTCAAGTTAATTGCATCAGAATCATGTTCATTCAACAGATTATGTATTTCGTTAAATCCAAACAAAAGTTATAGGGTTTAAAATTGGGCCCTCGATTTTGACATTTCCACCAAACGTAAGCTCTTAAACGTTAACAACTATTGATAGTTGAAGTTTAAGTCATTATCAAGGGTACATGGAAAATTAATATTGAATAATGAAAATACCGTTACGAATGAGGATGATACAATGTTTTATTGACCTAAGAAAATATTGTATCAGCCATATTCGTATCGATATTCTTTTAATTCAATGCTTTTCTTCGTCTGCATACAAAATTTTAAAACGACCGTTGTAACCATGATACTCCTCGAAGTGGAATTTAAAGCTTTAGAAAAGTTTATAAACACTCGCTCTTGTTTCTTATTTAGCCTTCTGAGATATGCTTAACGAACAAACACGTACTAACTATTTTATAGAAAATAGAAAAGACCATCCTACAGTAGATAACCGTTAATTATAAGTACAAATCTAAGTAACATAATCGATTATGATTTTAATGTATTAACACTTATTATGTCTTAACTATTAATCACATTAAATTAATCATTTAATATCCATTAGTGTTTTTAATTGATGATTATCTACTGTAGGATAATCTCCCCTACATTTTGATGTTCTCATTTATTAGAATCTAATGTAATCGTTCATATTTTCGATATCTGCTTTTTAACGGATCTTTACGCTTTGGCAATGACAGAGTCCGAAAATCATACAAATTTGTCGGTGTCTGTACGTATGGTTACCTGAATGTTGTAGCCACGCTAACATTTGAAGAATTTTTGCAATCGATTCAGCCTTTGATACACTTTTTAAGGGTCCCAATATGAAGATTAAGTTCTTTAACCAGATATTTTTAACCAAAATTTAAAAAATTAGAACATTTTCAAGATTTGAAAAAAAGAATTAAAATTTTTTTAATTTTGTCCAAGTTATTATTTTGAAAATTTTGAAAATTAAGAAATACATATATTTTTCTGATAGATTAGGAAATTTCATTCAAAGTTTTCACTAGATATCAAATATATTTAGAAACCACCTCAGTTAAATTGTTCGACTAGACCGAAATTCAAAAAGTCGGAGCTTTTTCAAAATATTAAACAAAATTTTTTTATGAGTTTCAGACATTTTTGTCAAAGTTTCTGGTACACGACTAAAAGATTTGAAAATGATCCTAATGACATTTTTAATTTCAATAAAAATTAAAAAAGTTAAATGCGTTTCAGCATTTTGAAAATTTTCAAACAATGAAAAAAAATGGTAATAGATCTTGGATTACACTTTTTAATTGGATAAAAATTGAAAATGTTCTAAATTAATTAATGAAAGTAGAGTTGTTTTAGAACTGAAGTTTAAACGAACGGAATTAAAGCCTTCGGCTTAATGTCTCAATTTTATAAATAAAAAAAAACAATTGTGTTTTTTTCTTCTTAACATTATATTTAAAAACATATGTAGGGGCCGTTCCAAAAAGACGTCATGCTTTTTCCTGCAAATTATGCCCCCCCCCCCTCCCCCTCAGCACGTAATGCTTTTTCTATATTAAACGTATGTAACTTTAACATTAGCGTAACGCCTGGGGTGACCCCTCCTCCCCCCTACAGGTGTTACGTATTTTCTTAACAGCCCCCTACTTCTTATATTGTGTTCAATTTTGTCTAAATCGTTTTATTTTGCAAAGAGAACTGACTCTATAACGTAATTATCGAGGGCGAAGCGCGAGTCTCACAATAAGAATGTAATCGCCAAAACCGTATGTGCTTTGAGAACCTTCTTTAAAAACAAAATTGAAAAAAAATCAGTTCTAATTTGTTATTGTAATTCCTCAGAAGTTTAAATCACAGTTTCCAATTTGAGTTATAATATGTATGATACTTTAAAAAATCTCGTTTATGTTTACGCATGAAACGCACGAAAGCGAAGCGCTTGAGCGTACCCGCGCGCTCAAACTAGGCGCGAAGTGCGGCACGCGCAGCGTGCATGGAGAATGTGGTCGGCAGCGGACCTATTTTTTTCATAACTTTCGACCGTTATGAAAATTAAAGAAAATGTATTCAATGTGAAGTCGCTAATTTACAAATCTCGAGTGACGTAACAAAATAAAACTCTTATTCTTAGTTATGAATTTAAATAATTAGAATAGTTAGTCTGAAAGTTAGATTTTTCTAACGATGAATCGTAAAAATAAATTGATCCCACTGAGGGAAAAGCAAAGAGAAAATAAAACACAAAAGTTGCTGTTACACAACACGAAAGATCAGCCCAACATTTCTCGTAATTAATCACCCAATACTAAATTTCCCTTCAGATTTTATTTTCAAATTTTCGCCAACCGGCAGTCAAATACTTTTAAGGTCTTGAACCTCACTGTCGCGTGCCCAGTTCTTTTAAACGAACTTACGCTAAAGTAACCATTTCAATTCATTTTTCATACCACACATACGTTCATACTTTTTTTCCTTTACTTTAATCTTCTATCTTGTACGGAACATTTATTAGAGTTATTATTTTATAAGTAAGTTCGTTTAAATGAATTGGTCACGCAACAGTCTGGTACATGCCTTTAACTAAAAATGAGATTCGGTAGATCGTTTTCTTTTATACAAATAAGTATTTTTTTATCATTAATATCAATTCAATCTTCTAATTTTGTACCTACAAAAATTGTATCATTAATCTGTTTTGTTATTGAAAAGTGAAAGGTTCCAGACATATGCTGGTTTCTAAGTCGTAAAAGTGAAAGTAATTTTTTCAAATAAAAAACAATTAATGATCAACAAACTAGTATAGCGATCATTTTACTTGTGCAAACTAGTTTTGTAACGATTTCATAATGCCAAACGAACCGTATTGAAAGTAAAGTTACAATTCGAGTGGTGGTTAATTGGTTATTACTGCAAACAAAGCGAAAGGCACTGAGGCGAGATTTTGAGCTCTGCACTTTACAGAAAGTTTACGATTTCGCACAAACAGGAAATTTATTCAGACATCCGGAAGAAAAATATTTAGTATAAGTAAAAATTGCTTTAAAATTAAAGACAGGGCCTACGTGTTCCAAAAAAGTCCGGCTATTTGTATGGAAATTTCGGTACAATCGAAGGCTCCATACAATATCGAATCAGATCTATTTTCATCGATTTTTAAATTTTTACTTTTAATGATAGAATGCACAAAAGCAGGCCGTTCTGCAGCTCGTAATAAAATTTTATGGAATTCTCCGCGATATACAATATTTTCTAGAATTTGTTGAACATTTTATTACGTGCTACGAAACGGTAGGATTGTTTATTTTATTGCAAAAAATCAAGTTTTCTAGAAATAGAGTCGATTTCCTACATAAAACTTTTTTCCTTTTTTATATAATATATATTTCTCTCTGATGAGCTGATCGCACTGATTTTTGTAAACATAATTTTCTCACCTTAATATTTTTCGCGCAGTTCTATTAAACAAGTTTACTCTTTTGAGTTTGTAATTCTAAATTTTTCTCAAAACATACCAAACAGAGCTATTAAGATATTAATACTTTGCTTATACGTTCTTTAAAGTTCGGTTCCTGGTCAACTCAACAACTGAAACCTAATTCTTTGTATGGACTTATCCGAACTTGATTCCATTTTGTGAGCAGGGGCAGTTAAAATAGTCCCTTTTGCAGATCCCATTATTCGTGCCAAAAAAATCCGGCTATTTATACAAAAATTTCATTACACGTAGCCACGTCCAAATTTAAAACTATAAGAGATATGTGGGCATCTGCATGCATTTTAGGTCCAAAGTTGGTTGGAACTTCGAAAAATGGTTTTTTCCAAAAAAAGGCATCTAAATAACTTGCCAAATGCCATAATCACACGTGTTATACCTTTTCTTCGAACATGAAATGTACCTACTTTCAGTTACTTTCTGGATATGAGTATAGTGCCAATAGATTCACTATATAGGTCCCAGTATTATCCCCCACTCAAATCCGAAAATAATCATTTTGACTTAACTTAGAAAAACGTAAATATCTCCAAAACTAGAAACGACCATAAGGGCCCTTTTCACAGAAAAAACTAAGAATAAAATTTGTTGCAGGAATTTTTTTAGAATGATAAAGTTTTGTTTAGCCAACTTCACCTCTTTAAAAAAATATGTGTTTTGTCATGGAAAAACAAAAGAAAGTTTAACCGATATTTGTGTAAAGTTTATCCTGTGAAGTTATTTTTTGTTGCAGAGAATCTTTCGTCGAAAATCGATGTAAAGTTTATCTTCTGTTTTTTCTGTGTTCATGGGGATGCCCACATATGGCCTATTTATTATACACATCGAAACATTTTCTTTTGAAGATTAAATCGTTTTCGTTTAAGCCTTGTTTCCTGATTCTGCCTCTTGTGTTCGTGATTCTCTTTAATGGTTTAGAAGGAATAGAGTTCTAATTAATTGAAAGACATCAGAAGGATTATAAGTATGCCCTATACAGCGACATATAAATGAAATGAAGAACTGACCTCGGTTGGGACCTAAAACTCCGATCATTGACTCGAAAAGATCGATCAATCGTCAGTCCTTGACCCCTTATTTTACATAATGTGTACTATAGTTTAGCCTCACTTATAACTTTTATGGCAAAGAAGAGTAACGTCTATATATTAAAATTTGGGAAATTAAATTCAGAATAAACCAAAATTAACATTTCTCTTGAACGTCGAACATTTAAAAACTACGAAAAGTTTTGAAATTAACAAAAAAAAAGAATCAAGAATCTAGTGACAAAATTGAGACAACATACTCTTAAATGTGTCGATTAAAATGTATAAAACAAAAATTTTTTTAATCTTCCCGCCTTGCGGGCACATTCACATCGCGCGCTGAGCGCGCGGCTTCCTTCTCTCGCCAGTTTGAGCGCGCCTAGAGCGCGCAACTGTTGGTTCTCGCGCTTCGCGATCGATTATGTTTTTACTTCGTGCTTCGCTCTTGGTCTTTATATATTCGCAAAGAGCTTAGCTCGAGAGTTTGAGCACACCTACGGCGCGCGACTGATGGTTAACGGATCGACATCTGTAATTTTGTGATTGTAAACTCTCTTTTGTAAAAGCTCTTTCGGCTTTAACGAACACGTTCTCATCACGTCTCTCGTGCTTCGAACTCGATTTTGTTCAAAATGTCAACTTTTCTACATTATACACAACAATTGTATATCAAATATAATACATTTGTTATGTAACTCTGCCTGGGATTGCTTTTTCAGATATTGCAAAATAAAGCACAAATTGTATTTATCATGATTATTTTAATATTTGTTTCTTATTTTGCTTTAAATTATATTCTAAGCTGCGCTGAAACACGTATCATTTCAAGAAATGTATATTATTACAATTAATAATAAGCATAAAAATTGAATCATACTAATTCTTATTTCCTTGTTTTTATTTTTTTTTTTTAATCTTGTTTTTTACGATTAAAGAAAAACTACTGCGCATCTGTATAGGGTCTAATGCAGGAACCCATATAGTGTCTTATACAGGAACCTGTATAGGATCCTGTATAGGATTAAAGCAAAAAATACGTGCCCTATCAAAAATTATTCATGAAAAATTTCAAGGAGTTTTCGATATTTTTCGGGAAGCGTAACTTTTGTCTATTTTTTCATAGCTTGTGTCGTTTGTCAAAAAATAAACTTTTCTATTCTTATTATTTTTTACGCATAAACCAAAAACTGCGCATCCTATAAAAAATAATTATGACAAGTTTTGTCTCATTTTTTTCGTACCTTGTGTCGTTATACAAAAAGAAAATTATTTTTTTTATTTTTAATGTTGATTTTTACGACTAAACACAAAAACTACGTGTCCCATCGAAAAGTGATTCATCACAAATTTGTAGATCTTTCCAGTGCGCGCAATTCTAGATTGTTCATTTTTTTCGTATCTTGCATAGTTTGACAAAAAAAATGAAATTTTGGATTTTTCATTATTTTTGGTACGATCAAATTTCAAATTAAAAATTTTTTGAACTAATTAAAAAAGTTGTTCTGATAATCTTTTGGCGCTTTCGAAAATCAACCTTTTTCTTCTCCTGACTTTTTTTCATATCATGCGTTGTTTGGCTTAAAATATTCATTTTAGTTTTTTTAGTTTTATTTTGAAAATGCTCTAACTCTGATAATTTTCTTTTTATAGAGAAAAGTCATAAGTATACATTGTTTGGGTTTCTAAGTACTAATCTTGAAAAGATGTGATTTCAAAAGTTTTGAAAATGCACTCACTTTTTGAATTTTCATCCAAAGTAGCTGGTTTACGAACTCGTTCTTTCTTTTAGACCTTAAAAAAGTGTGCCAAAACAAAATCCAATCTGATCAATTTTTCGAAAGTTATCGTGCTTACAGAATACAGGCGACAGACAGACAAACGCCTTCGTAAAAATCGTTTTTTCTGACTCAGGGGGTCTCAAAACATGGACATTTGATGAAAACCGACAAAGTGAAATTTTGCATAAAACCAATACTTTCTTATTAGGATGAGAATGTAAAAAGAAGAAAAGGCAACCGTCAAATCCCCAATATTTTTGAATGCCCTTGAAATATGTTTAGAAGAATCTTTTTAAAATTCATAAAAATGTACAAACTGAAAACTCACCATCGACTAACATATATAATAATTAATTAATTGATTATTAATGAATTAATAATTAAATATTCACTAAAAAATAGCTTATGTACCTACACATTATCAATATTTTAGAAATTGAATTTAGTAGACTCAGAAAACATGAAATATTAAATTAATTTGTACACAATTTTCAACATAACTATGTTAGATGAATACCTAGGCCTAAGTTTCACAAAATTTTGATTCAATAATTATTTATACAAGATTTTGCACTTAAAAAATATAACCTTTTTTAAAATGCGGAGTTTACTCTTGAACCCACTCGTACAACATTTTGAAAATAACGCCGTTATATGAATATTTAGGACTAGGTTTAAACTATTTTTGATTCTTTAATGATTTTTAAACGTTTTTCGCATTTTATTTTTTTTAATCGATTTTTTAGTAATTAATTCAACCTAGAGTACAAAGTTTTCAATAGATTTTACTTCATCAATATCATTAAAATGAAGGGAAATATCACCAAAAACATCTACGATGCAAAACAATCCGCCAATCAAAAATTTATCAGTAAAATGAATAAATTTTATTAAATCGGAGTTTGACAAATAATTTAAAAAGATATATAAATTTTTAATTTATTAAATTGAAAAAATTACAGAAATGCTGAGAATGTATAGAAAAAAGAGAAAATATCGCAAAGCTTTCGCATAATTTTTTGCCGACTCAAATTATTCTTAAGATTTATGTATTTTTTTCAATTTAATGAATTACAAAATTTAGGAATTTTTTGCGAATATTTTGTATCGGGCGTTCCAATTTCTGGACCAATTTTCATAAACAAACCTCCTTCACTGAATTTAGAATACAATAAATCCGGATGATCCCAACAAAGAATTCATAAAAAAAAACTATTATGCTGATTTCGAAGCAGCGGATCATACCAACCAGAGAATTGCCAAAAGTGTATCTGATTCCTTAAAAACAGCGGATTATCCCGAGAAGAATTCGCAAAAAATTATCTGATTCTTTCGAAGCAGCGGATAATTTCAACGAGGAATTCGCCAAAATATTATCTGTTGATTTCGAAAAAAAGTTGATAATGCTAATAAGAAATTGGCCAATGTTGTATCTGATCCCCAGCTATTGTCAGAGCTCCCGTATTCGATTTTAACGAGAGACTGACGAATTCTTGTCTGCAATAACATTATCTGGTAAACAGGACTCACTTTTTTTTTAAATTTGCTCATTTAAAAAAAGGTTCCAAATATTTTGAATTGTTAACATTTAAAAGTGTAATCTAACCATTTTATTTTCAATTAAAATATTATTTTAATTTATATTTACACCATTCAAAATACTTTAATATTCCGAAATTCAAATTGAAACTAATGCTACTAAATAATATTAATACTTCAAGATTCCTGTATAGTTACTTTTTCTATGTATTTCACCTCCAAAAGATTACACAGGCCCAAAAAAGAAAAAAGTATCCTGAGCAGATCAAGAGGCAGATGTATTCTTATGTATTTCTCGTCGCTAAATCCGAATCCGAAGTCAGATTGGAGAGTTTCCCAGTTACTTGTCGAGAAAAATGCAAAAAACATGGTTTTTTATGTTTTTTTATGGTCTTTCAAAACTAAAAAGCGAAAAAATGAAAAATGATCAGAGTACAAATTTGATTAATACGGATTGAAATACATAAAAAACCATAGCTTCATATTTTTCCACGAAATTTTAATCCTCGCAGGACTTTAAAAACTGTCGCAACGCATGAAAAACCATATCCCCTGAAACTACAAGGGGCTGATTGGTTTAATTGAAATATCTATTTGTATATGTAGTTTCCAAAGCCCTGCAAGGATTAAAATTTCATTGAAAAATATGAAGCTATGGTTTTTGATTTATTTTAATTCATAGTAATCAAATTTGTACTCAGATCATTTTTCATTTTTTCGCTTTTTAGTTTTGAAAAACCATTTTAAAAAATATGAAAAACCATGTTTTTTGCATTTTTCTCGAAAAGTAACTGGAAAACACCCCAATCTGACTTCGGATTCGGATTCAACGACGAAAAATATATAAGAATAAACCTGTCTCTTGATCTGCTCAGGATACTTTTTTTCTTTTTGTGGGTCTGTGTTATTATTAACAGTACCGATTTGTCACGAACCATTAACAAAGAGGTCGTAGATGAAAGTTCTGAACTTCAAGGATATTTAATAGACTTTCGGCAAAGTCATAATCGAGTCTCTGCAAAGAACCCGAACAGTAATATAATTGCTCTCAAGTTTGCTCACCTTGTTTGCCAGGAAAACGGAAATCTCCCTTAATTATCAAAAAAGAATACAAACTGCTACTTTATTTCCTTTAATTTAAAAAATCGTTTTTACTAGCCAGTATAAGAAAGATTTTATGAAATAAGATATGGGGACAAGAAAGTTTATTATACATTCAAAGAAGCCCTACTCCTTCTGGTAAACGAGATCATTCTTTATCCAATTTGCTAATTTAGAAAGTCTGGAGAAAAAAGAGAATTGTCCCGCATTTTATCATAAAGTACGGTTTTGAGTTTTGAAATTTAATTTTTTTTAATTGAATTAATTGAATTATATTCTTCTAATTTAAACAGTAATTTGTCAAAATATATTTTTTTGTAAACGAGTTTAGTTTATTTCAAACAAAGTTTTTTGTTTTTTAATTTTGGCATTCAGAAAACAATGTGAAAAATATTGTGCACAATATAAACCTGAACATAAAATATAATCTATTTCCGGATTGCGCTCTTTAAAAGAACGGACGTTGCATAACGTTATTTTTTCATGTTAATGCTGCCATATCTTTCCACACCGCTATAGAATAAACCGTTTGAAAAATCTGGGTTCTGCGATTAACTCTACTTGGCTGAACAAAGAGGTCGTGGGTAGTTAAAAAAAAAAAAAAAACATTTGCAATCTTTTCTTTTTTTGTCAACCCAGAATTGCATCAAACCAATCCTCAGATTACTGCCTTTGAATGAAATGAGATGAATTGATGGGTGGAAGTACAAAACTAAATAACCAACAAAATCGAAAATTTTCAGGAACACGAAAAAACATTGTTTATTATATAAATCACAATTTTTAAATAAAACAAAAGTCTACTCCGTAGCGTAAGTTTTTCTTAATGGAGGCCAAAAAGTTTGATCCGAAATAGTTATCCAGTTTTGAGAGAATTGATGTGGACGTTGACATTCTCAAAGTGGCACTGATCTCAATAAAAAAAAAATAATTTTTAGTTTAAATAGTAAATAAAAAACTAGCTTCCGAGTTATTGAGTTTCTAAAAGAGGGTAATAAAGTATTGATCTAAAAATTTTTGCCAATTCAGAGAAAATGATTCAAGAATTTTGAGGATACAATTCCACAGATTTTAAAAGCCAGTTTTCGGTAGCGATTGCTTCCGAGATATAGGGGAGCTAGGTAAGAATACATATGTTTGATAATTCGAATGAATCTTTTTATCACAAACTGTACTTGATTTTTTAAGAATAGAATAGTAAAAAAGTAAAAAAAAGTAATGGAGAATTTTTTTAATCGCGGTACCTCCGACTGGTTTATGTGAATTTGAATCTTTTTATGAAATCGCGAAATGGATTCTGATCAGTGGCTTAGCCAAGGGGGGTTTTTGGGTGTTAGATCCCCCCCCCCCCCCC
This sequence comes from Belonocnema kinseyi, assembly GCF_010883055.1. NCBI lineage: Eukaryota > Metazoa > Arthropoda > Insecta > Hymenoptera > Cynipidae > Belonocnema > Belonocnema kinseyi. The sequence goes on from NC_046665.1 coordinate 47,085,921, forward strand.
CCCCCCCCCTTGACTATGGAAAAGGCATATCTACTTCCTTTTTTTATACCATCTCAAATCTCCGTTTATCTGATATACCTTCCTAAACTTTTTACCCGCCCACTCTCATACGTAATGAGGTGCCTCCCTAGTAGAAATTTTCCAAAACCCTAACAAACTATACATTTCTGAAACAAAAAATGTGAACCATAATAATGTAAACTTCAAGCCTGAAAATATTTGTATAGAAAATCTTCACATAACGTAACAGGCAATAAAAACTAGCATTTTGAATCTATTTTCCTAAAAGCTAAAACTAAAATTTCTCGCAGATTATAGAAGAGCATAAACGGCAGTTAATCTATGGTACTCATTGTAAAATAAAATTAGTACCCATTTTCACAAATGAGTTTCTCGGCATATAGTTTAATCAAATAGATTTGAAAGGAAAGCAGAAAAGTATTCTATTAATACAATCTATATGTTTTTGTTTGTTTTTTTTCGGCGGATTTAATTTAGTTTGAATAAAAAATGTAAATTGATTCTTGATTACAGGTAGAATGAGTTGGACGAGCAGGATGGCTCGTCACGGAACGGATCTATCGCTCCATTTGTCAATGCACCCAGAAAGTGCTGTTTCGACACCGACATGCTCGCCTGGAGCTCTTTCTCCGAACATTACACCAAAAAGTGAATCGAATGCAGGACATAGTCCAATTCTTTCCCCGACGGAATCCCGTATTCCTAGACCTTCTCCGAAGCCTTTACGGCGTTCTGCAAGTTTACGAGTGCGAGGAGAACATGGATCTCATTTGAGATCGCCTATGATCAGCTCTAGCATTCATAACCACCAAATTCGAAATCAGAGCAATCTCTTTCATAATTATCTACCACAGCAACACCTTCAATTTAATCACCAGGATCTATACCCTAGCATTAAGGAAAATGGAACTGATTCTCCTCGTCATCGATCTAACGTAAGTATATAATTAGTTTCGTAATTGTTTATTAACAATTATTTTAGAAATTGTAAAGAATTATTCCTTTTTTTATAGATTATTTGATTTCCTGTTGCTGGGTTTACAGCTTTTTCTTATCGCCTTTTTCAACACAATTTTATTACAAGCGTGAAATGCATATTGAGATTACATAATCGCAAGAGAACTTTTTACCCTTGAAAAATGTAAAAATTGAGTGAGGTTGGTAGACAATGTAGGATAGAGTTAAGCATTAATTTCATGGTTCTTGTTAATCAATACTCTAGTCTAGAGAATTTAAATTTCTAATTTCGTCTCGAGATTCTGAACAAGTTTATCGATTCATTGCTGAACTTTGAAAATCTTCCGACAATCAAAGGTGGAACTTTCTAAACAAGAAATATTCAATTATCTATACAAAATTTTAGGGGGAGCGCTGGACTGGGAAACAGGACCTTTTTTAGACCGGGAAATTAGACAGTTTTAGTTGTTCAATTTGTTATACTATCAAGTGCGAAGTCATTCACTTAACAGCCCGTAATTTTAATATTTATTATTTGAAAAATGTTCATTTTTCAGTCTAACTTCTGATCTTACATTTTCAAAAAAGAAAAGATTTATTTAATTTTGAAGGTTTAAAAATCTTTTAATTCCGCTGCTAAATACTATAATAGCCATTAGTTTTGCTTAAAGATCTTTGATAAAATTAAAAATCTCGATGTAATTTTCAATCATATGAAAGTGATTTTACTGACGCATGGTATATTTACACGCTGCGACTGAATTTTGCCTTATGAATGTAAAGTTTGTACGAGGGAACGTGTAATTTTATTTTTATCGAATGTGTAATATTACACTGCTGTTCGAGGGTCCTTTTATTTACATCGCTAGATGATGTAATTTCACATACTTTTGTAAAATCACAAAGTGGAGTGTGTGATATTTTCAATGATACAATATTTAACTTTCCGAAACTTTGTAATTTTACACAAATCTTTTTGTACAGTGTATGTTTCTGTCTTACCGAAAATGAGAGAGCCCTTAAAAATGTCAATCGATGTGTTCGTTTACAATCAAAGTCTTTTTAACTAACAGTAGCATTATATTCAAAATTTTTAAAAAAGTTTCTTTTATATAAACAATTCAACTTTGTTTTAACTTTCTAAATTGCTGATGATTTATCAAGAATAATCACTGAAAGTTTGTTAACAGGTCAATCTATGCGTTTTATAGACGCAAACAATTATATTAAATGCAGTATTGTTATATTCCCAATATACAGAAAAATCCTCTTATAAACAAGGTAAATAATTTTGTTACAAAGAATAAAAACGATATTGGTAAATTATGGTAGATCATAAAAGATTCTTCAATTGGTCAATCAATTGGTCGATCCTGGGATCGAATTATATCAAAATATATCAGAAAAGTAGAGTTAAAATTTTAGGTAATTACAAACCTTCATCTATGAAGAAGCAATAAAAGTGTTTAAAATTCAAAAAAATTTGATAGTCAAACTTTCAAGATGATTAACTGTAAACATAAACTAATTAAAGAGATTAACAAATAAACTATAATATTTCAAATTGAATAATAATTAACCGTAGAAAACTTTAAAATAAACAATAATTATAAATCGATTTAAAATTAAACGGATTTAAAATGTAAACTTTACAAATTTTCAGTAATTTAAAATCTGAAGCCGTAACAGTTGAACAATAGTAAGTTTCAGATTGAAGCTATAGAAATTATTTCCAATGTTCAAACAATTACGATTTCGTAGATTAATAATTAGACGATACTGAAAACCTTCACAATTGATCTACATATTTAAAATTAAAACCACGAAAAATTTCAAATGTTTAGTTTCAAACAAAGTTCAGTATCATTTAATTTTAAATGTTTTCTGACATAGTTAAATTTTAAAGGCTTACAGTTAAAATCCTTGAAGTTTTGAACAGTGAAAATGACAAATTCAATTTAAATGTCACTTGATGTTAGGTACATGAGATTAAAATCGGTAATTTTTCAATCTAAAACGTTTCAAATTTAATTGTACAATTTTCAATACATGTTTCCGAGATTGCAGGAATATGACGGCATTTTCCTGATTTAAAACTGTTCAATTCCTTATGTTTACAATTTGTAATTCCATTTTTCTATTATTAATTACTTGAACTTAAAATTGATAATATACACATATAAACATTTCAATTTTTTTCGAATACAGAAGAGTTTGAATTTTACTTATTTAATTTTCAGTTTAGTGTTGATAACTTAAAATAAAAAAAATTTCAGCTTTCAAAACTGGAATTTTTAAATTTCAATAACGGGGTAAACTTTTAGTAAACGGGGAAATGACCGGAAATCGTTGTGTTTCATTTTAGCGGCTACCCGGATTTGTCACAAAGTTTTTTCCAAATACATCAAGTTTCCTAGCTTACAATCCGGCCTAATTTCGAAATTCCAAAATGAATCGGATCAGGTGCGCAAGTAGAAACCCATCGATTTTAGGGGATCACGTTCTGGAAACTGTGGATACCTGTTGCGAATCTAATTCACGTTTTCCATTTCCTGGCCTTAAACGCTTTATTCATTATCCTAAATTCTCAATTAGACCATACAGATCTTCAGAATATAAGAATCATTAATGAGAAAATCAAAATTCGTTTTGGAAAAAAGATATTTTTTGTAATAATTGTTGGTCCACCTGTCAGGAGGAACTCGTGCGTGACACTTTTGCTTTGACCCAATTTCAGAGTCGCTTTTCGCGGCGGAAAAGGGAGAGAAGCTCCTGACCTTTGCCAACTATCGCGTCGGCGCAGATTCATATCATCGCGATACACGTAGTTTCTTAGTTAGTTACTGGTGTGTCGTCCCCAGTTGCAAGATCGTCCACGCGAAAAATTTAAAACGTCCAAGTCCCCAGCCTGGGGCTCACCTTCCGTCCAAAAAAAAGTATCAAAATACGACTTGGTTGTAAAAAATATCTTCATGGAAGTGTGTCCTTCCGGTGATCTTAAAATCCACCTCGCAGTGTCAACCCTCGCATGGATTCGCACGACGAAAGAAATTCACGCAGTTGTCCTTCGGTACGTTTTTCAGGAAGCGAGAATTTTTGTTCCAGCTGGTGAAACGACTCTTTTCTGAACATTGTACTCCCGTGAATATGGAGAGGAAATATTCAAAATATTGACTTCTACGGGTTTGTTCGAGACCCCCTCCTGTTGGAGATTTCAAAAAGTTCAGATTTTTAGAGACCTGGTTTTGCATCTTATTGTGGGAAAAGTGGTTCTTTGTATGAGAAAAGAAATTGGGGGTAGAGAATGTCCATGATTTTATGAGGCAAAGGATGTGGTTTTCAAAATATGAACTTAAAGTCTTCCACATTCAAAATCTTTTTAATTTTCAAAGATTTTTGATAACTCATGAAAATTTGAGGGTTTTTCAATGCTTATGGCTTTCAAACCTTAATTGTTTATTAAATTCTAAGGATTTCAATTGTTCAATGATAATATGGCATGTTTCTTGGAGTTTTTTTTTTAAGTTTGAAATACTTTTCAATTTGGATTTCATTCAAATTTTGAATTCCTGTTTTAATTAAAACCTTTCCTTTATTATGTTTAGAAATTACTTCAGACACGTTTTTTAATTTTAATAGAACTGAAATATTTTGTCCTGATCTTTTGAATCGAAGCGAGGGTTTAGAAATTAAGAGGGCGTAGAATTTGGACAATGAAAATTTAGATCGTGAAAAGGAAACCTAAACATTTTATTTCATTTTTTTGTCGCGACATACGTGCTCACAGAATGAGACATGGAGTTGAAAATTTGGAAAGAATATGCACTGGGAAACCTTTAGTTTGTCTTATAATTATATTATAAAAAAAAAATAAGCCAAATTAATAAACATTGTAATTATAAAAATTTAGAAGCAGACAAACTTTCCTTAGTGCTGATTTTATTTGTTGATTTTAAACTCGAAAAAATATGAGAAAATTTTTTTAGTGTACCTTTATATGGCCTTTAGCTTGAAAGATAGGTACAGATTTATAAGATTGTATACTTGGAAGCTTTTCTCAATGTTCTTCAATTTCAAGGAATTTGATTTTTTTTAAATCAAATCTTTCTTTTCTTTTCGTAAAAATATTTAAAACTAATCGCGTGTCTGGAATCTTGATTTTGTATTTAATGTAAAAATATTATGAATGAGAGGAGTTTCCATAAAAAAGTAGCTCATATTTCAATTAAAAGCTCACTTATGGTTCAAGTAGGCAGATAAATAAATCATCCTCTTGGGTTCTTAGTACGAATATATCCTGCTCAGGTACCATTAATCACAACTTTAATGAACTCTTGATAATACCTCAAAGGAAATGTTGAGCAATTATTAATAGCTTCAATGAAGAGAATTTCAATTTAGATTCACCCTCTTGTTTATTCAGTACTTTAATTTTTCTACTTCATCAATTTCTCAATTCCTCATATGGGTAGAAAAAAATCAACAGAATATCAAGAATAAAAATGTCAGTATGATCGATTTGATTAATAAATTTGTGAGCAGTTTGAAGTTTTAGTTAAGCTCTAAAACAACTGCATTTTAGGATTGGAAGCTTTTATTGTTTCAAATTAAACGCTTTTTGATTTAGAGCTAAAAGCTTGTTTCATTTAGACTTTAAAGCTTTTGATTTAGATAGGTAAAAGAATTCTTGACCTATATCGATTTCACCTGTATAAAATTAGTATCTGACAGAATGAATCTAGGAGACCTTTGTGGGATCGATAAGAGAGTAAATGTTTTTTTGTTTCATTCAGAGTTTGTCACTGACGCCGGCAAGGCCGCGGCCAATCTACCCGTCCTCGAGTTACACTGTAGGGTTCGATGACAGCGACGTCGAAAGTGTGAAAAGTTGCGGAAGTGCCTGCAGTACTGCGAGTGCCTGCGATCATGCAACCTTCGCCCTCAACGGTACAACTTGGTCGGGTCGATCGCGTAAATACGTCGTTCATTGTTCCAATCATTCCGGTGACAGTGAGCAGTATCTCACACCCACTCAAAGGGCAGCTAGACAGATTCGAAAATTTCAGGTAAGATCCGAAATTAAAAAAAAAAATTATTTCTTCATGCTCTTAGAAAGTAAATTGAAAAAGTTATTCCTAACTTTGATCTTTAATATCTATCAATCAAATGCAATCGAAATTTGAAATTCGATTGCTTCAGTTGATAGAGCAGTCGTCAGGCAAATCGAAAGATTTTTTTCACGGAAAATTTCATTTCATTTACAAATCGAACTTGTTCCATTTCTCTTTTAAAACGGAATAATCCTTGGGCTTGAATGTTTAAATTTGCGAAAACTCGATGTTGCAGGCTCTCTTGAAAGAAGCGAAAAAAGAAATAGAAGAAAAGGACCAAGAAATCCTTCGGTTAACGAAAGAGGTCGTGGAATTGCGACTTTACAAAGCATCTTTGAACAGTCCTGATGAAAGAACAGAAAGCAGCGAAGCCCCGACGGTTCGAGAAAATGACCCTTTTTCTCCTCAGTCGCCTTCGAAGGATCTTCCCGACGAGTGTGGATTTGAAACAGCCACAAGTCCAGGAAGTTCTCGAAAACGAGTGCCTTCCGAAGTTCAATCCTCCTTGGCAGACTCCGGACACTTCGAGGATGGCTCCATTCATTCAAAAGAGTCAGTTTCCCTTCCAGGAATTAATGCAATTAATACTAACATCACTTCCACGACTGGTGTCGAACAAAGTGAGAATTCCCTGAATAGGACCTTCACCTCCACTGCAGAAAATTCTGAACGAGATGGGGATAGAAGAAGACTAGTTGCTCACTATGAAAGCAGGATCGAGGAAATGCACCGGAGGCACGTGGACGAACTCCAGGAACTTAAAGAAAAGCATAATGACAAGGTGCTTACTATATAAAATTTAGATTCTTTACTTTTTCCTTGAAATCCAGGGGTTTTCACTTCACTTTTGAGTGTACACTCGTTTTTTAGATTCTAAAAGATTTCACCGATTATTATTTCAAAAGATTTTAAAGCTTTCAAAAAAATGAAAATATTTCAAATGATGAGAAAAGACAAGAAAATAAATAAGCGGGGTTTTCATGAAAAACAGGTTAGTTATATTTTTAAAAGGAAATTGTCTACACGTACCGAAAAATGTTGCTATTTGTACCGAAACTTCGGTAAAATAGCCTCTTTTATAGCTCTATTTGTACTGAAATTTTGGTACCCGTAGCCACGACCTGTAAAAAATGGTTGCCATTTTCTTGATTTAAAACCTTTTTTAAAATTTCAATTGGACGCCCAAAGAGGTCAATAAACCTCAAAAGATTCTGCAAGACAATTTAACTGTTTTATTTAGGGAAAACGTTATAGAAGTTCAGGGTGTCTACTAAAATCCTGAACAGAAATTTCAAACAATTTCAGATTTTTTCCAGGTATCTCAAGATTATTCCAGGTATAATTTTTCATAGTACAGAGGCATTCAAGTATTTTGAATTTTTTAAACAATCTATTCGGAATACGTGTTTCTAGAGATTTAATTATGTTTCATTTAGAAAGCTTTGACAAAATATATTACAATATATCACTAAATATATTATCGCTATCAAGTAAGTAAATAAATAATAGTAAAAGCATAATTAATAATTTCCTGAATTTGTTCCTAAAGACCATGAATATGAATAATAAATAATTCCAAAAAAATTAATATTTTATCTTTATATAATTAAAATTCAGTGCATATTTAATAGAGGATTTCAAGAGATTTTACACGAAAATAGAGAAAAATATTGTTTTAAGTAAAATCAATATAAATACTGTATTAAATTCAAATAAAAATATTTAAAGTTCCTGACATTTAAAGTCGAAATATTACGTTTTCAACAAGGTAGATGAATGTTAAGGCAGATAGTTAAATTTTCAAACAAGACGATTATTTCTGTAACAAAAAGACGAATTTCCTACTAAAAAAGATAAATTTTCAACAAAAAATTGAATAGTTAAATTTTCAGCTAAAAAAATAATTTTCATCAGAATAAATGAATTTTCAACAAAACAGTAAAATTGTGAACCAAAGCGATGAATTTGCAAATAAAATCATAAATCTTCAATTGAAATATTAACATTTGAAACAAAAACTATTAATTTTCAACCAAGAAGATTAACTATCTATACCAATAAAAGAGGAATTTTCAACAAAATATAAGAAATTTCAACCAAACAGTTGAGTTAAAAAAAAAATTTATTTTCAACCAAACATGATATAGTTGAATTTTTAGTTAAGCAAATTCAATTTGAACCCAAAAAAACTTGTTTTCAACGAAATAGTTAATTTTTAACTAAAATGATAACTTTTTAAATGCAACAGTTAAACTTTTAACAGAAAAGAAAAGAATTATTTTTTTTTAATTGAACTATATTTCGAGTACTAAAAATTAAAAAAGAAAAATTGACTCCAAAAGGTAATTCTGAGTTTGTTTAAAATTAAATAATTTACAGAATTTAACGTTAAAAGGTAAACTGATTCAATGCAAAAGCCTTATTCTAAAATAACTTAAAGCCAATAGATTCATAATTTAACTCTTTTATTCAATATCAAATCCTATTCAAATATTGTTTTATTTAAACAATCAGTTATACATTAAATATTAAAAACTGTATAATTAGAAACTCAATTGTTTGAAATAGCCTTGAATCGTTAACATTTCAGAATGTTAATTTAAATTTTGAACGTTACAATTTTAATTGTTTCATTTTTTAAGCGACAGTGTTGAATTCCAATGTATAAGTAACAATTGGACAATGATAATTTAAAATAACTTAAAATTAAAATAATTTAAATTCTAATTTAAAAGTGTTAATTACAAAAAATGGTTTAGCCTTCACTTTTTAATGTTTCTAACATATTCTGACATATTTCTGACATATATACAATTGCGTAAAATGATATAATTTTGAAAATTCATACGTGTGAATTATTGAGTGTTTGAATTTAAAAAATATTGGCGCTTCAATGTTAAAAGTTCAAAGGAGTACCACTTTTAGTTTCTTAATTCAAAATTCAATTTTGATTACATGATATAATACGATACTTATTAATAATATATTTATCGTTTTTAAAAATTCTCTAATTTTAATTTACAATCATATGTTTTGAATGTGAAATTCCAAAAGAGTTTAATCTTGGAGACCTTGAAACTAAAATTTTTTCTTAAATTAAGTTTTAGATTATTTTTTGGAGGTTGTGAATTTTAATTTTCACAATATTGTAGTTTCAAATTTAAATATTCAAAATTTTAGGAACATTTCGCTACTCAATATTTCAAAATTTCATATTAGCCTTGATAGTCAGTTTTTAATTTAATAATGTTAGATATACCTATGTATAAGGCAATTTCGAATTGAAAAGCATAAAATTATACAATTTGAAAAAAGTAAATCATATCATAGCAATATTGTTTTGTATTCTTTATCTTAATTTTTAATTTTCGATTCAAGATCTTGAAACTGTTCGATTTTTAATTGAAGGTTTAAACAAATAAGTCATTTCAAATTGAAAAAATATTTTATATGAAATGTTCAAGGGTTTGATTATAAAAAAGTTAAAAATTACTATTTATTTCGAAAGTTTTTTCTCGAATAATTCAATTCATTTCTCATCGTAGAAAAAGTTATATAGTCAGTTTTAATGTTAACTTGTAATATTATTATGTAAAAACAATTTAAAATAATAGAATTTCAGAAGCTTTACCTTTGAAAGATTCAATTTAGTTTTCAATATTAAATTGTGAAGTTTTATTAGCTTTGAATTCAAATTATTCAAATTTAAAAGTTTTGAATGTTTAATTATGTCATTTTGAACACTTTATTTACAAAAAAAAATACAATTCCAATTCCTCTGAATTTTAAATGATCCAATTTCCAAAATTTGAACTTAAAATATTCCATTTTTAACGTTTGGAAATTGTCATATTTTCAAAATGTCAATCTAAATTCATGCTAGTTTCGTTATTCTCCAAATAAAATTAAAAAGGTTTAATTTTCAGCGCTTCGACTTAGAAATGATAAAATTCAACACCTTTTTCTAATTAAATTACTAATTATTGTTTCAAAAATATGCAATATCTTATATTAAAAAATTAGTTTAATAATGAATTTTTAAATTTGCATATTTGCATGTAAGTAAATGGAAATCCAGAGGCAGGAACGCGCGATTTGCGCGCATGCATTTACTGCTTGTGTGCAATAAAACGCATCTCTGTATTTTACTTTATCAGGTACAATAATTTAAAAATAGCGGCCACCCTAAACAATTTAATTAAAATAAATCACTTAGAAATCAATTAATAGTTTCTAATTGATTATTTTCAGGTTGAGAGTTTGTTATACCAACTCGCAGAGGTTAACACTCGATACTGTGAAATTCGGCCGTCCTTGAACACATCAGAGACTCGGGTTCGAGAATTGGAAACCGAGTTAGAAGCTGTTAAATCGGAACTTACGGAGCAAAAGGCTTTTGTAAGTGAACAAGAAGAGAGTAATAAACAAATGTACCTGAAGATGTATGCCAAAGGCCAGGAGGCTGCCCGGATCGAGCAAGCTGATCAGGTAAAAGGAAAAGGTCAACCTAAAAAGGCACTATCTTTATCTTGCAAGAACAAAAGTTTGATTTTATAAAAGGAACTTGAGAACAAATCGAAAACTTCTTACCAACACAATCACTAATTCTTGGTCTCAATTTTTCAGATTCTCGAGCACGCTCAAGAATCACCGCCTAAAGTATCAGTAGCTGAACTTTTTCAGCAACTGACAGTCACACAAGCCGAACTAGAAAATATTAAAGTGAGTTTCCTCCATTTGTATTTAAAACAATTCAAATATCGAATTTTGAATCTGAAATATTATAGAACAATAGTTTTTACTATAAAAATTGTATTTCTTCATCGAAGAAATTGTGTATGGTACCAGAGCGCTTTAATTGGATACAAACCTCACGTTCTTTTCTGATAAGCTCCCATGATAATTAATATGTTATTGTGAAGCCTAGAATCTTCTGCTTTTCAGCTCTCACGATTCCGCACCTCTTGTGTAATGTCTGATTTCTAATCACTAACACTTCCTTATCATCCCATATCTCACCATTTTTGTACTAACAATACTTTTTTTTTGGCCGCTGCTCGCATTCCAGGATACATACTACTCGCCTGAACCTCATATATCGGCCCAACGTAGCCCGTGTTTATTAAGTGGTCAGGAGGCTGTTTCTCTCTGGGTTCTTGGCACGCGTAAGGTCTGTATTCCTTGCCAAATTGCCAAGCGAAGACATCATGTCTCGTTTTTTTTAGATGGCATCTGATCACGCAATGCACTTTTTGTTCATAGACACTTGCCTGAGTTCACTGCATTTTCACGATTACCTGGTTTGTTATTTTTAGAAGAATTTATTTGAGCTCTTATATTTGGTAGAAGACATTTTTTTTCTATCAGAAAATAGTTCTTCATAATTGGTTGATAATTGCTGTCTGTTCAAATGAAGGTTTTTCTATTTTAACTATTTTTTCAAGAACTCAGGAGATTTTTGTATGGTCTAAAATAATATTTCCCGACTAACAGAAACTAATTATGACTAATACAACAATTAAGAAAGTTGATTTAATTATTTTTGGAAATTTTTGGATTATTTCTTTTCTGAATCCAATTCTCAGTATCGTTCGATTCATTATGCCACAATTTAAGTCGACAGCACTTCCAACAAAATTTATCGGAAAAATTCTATAAATCGAATCCAGTTTTAGCTGCATGAGAAAAGAGGTTTACAGATTATTAAAATTATAAAATCTAATCACTCTTACAATTCGGCTATGCGGGGTCAAAACACAGTAAGCACCAAACCAAAGAAGTGCACTTACTGTGAATTAATGTCACATTACAGTTTCAAAATGCACTCAATTGTTCTTAAATCTTAAAATAGTTTTATAAAAAAACATTAGTATATTAAATAATACTGTGTGCAAGTATTATTTATTTTAAATGAAACCTGAAAACGTGCTTTACTGAATTTTGAAGAAAATGGCGCTTACTGTGTTATGACCACGCACAGCCGAATTGTGTGTCCCGGTTCTGTGATGTAGTAGAATTAGTATGTATTTCATAGAAGAAAATATGTCATGAAAAAAATAGAAAAGACAAAATTATAAAAAAGTTTGTCAGCATATACTCACAGGTTGAACAAATAAAATGCCAGCAAAAGAGATTTTTATTGATCCAATGTTATCACTGCTGTGGCTTCAATTTGACGTACCTTTTTAAAAAATATTCTATAAATTCACGATTAAATCGAATTTATTTCAAATTACAGCAAAAATTTTTAGCTAAATAATTTTATATTTAGAGTAATAAAAATTTGACAGATAGAAAAGTAAATACTAAACATTGTTCAACTATGAAAACTTTCAGTGTGAAATTGTGCACTACTGAGCGATTGAAATAGTTTCATCTATAAATTTATGAAATGTTACTATCTATAAATTTTCAATCTACAATTATTCAGTTTTGAATGTTTTTAATTTAAATGTTTTAACTATTAAGGCTTTCGAAATAAAAGTAATTTTAAATGGGAAGCATAAAAAATGTATACTTTAGAAACTTAAAACTGACGCAAATCCGAGCTTCATTCAAAACTGAAAAAATTTATTCGCAACAAATTGTGATATTAAAACTTCTTTGTACTCAAACCCCCCCAGTTTTTGTCAAAAGATCTACGTTTTCAGACCCCATGAATCCGAAAAACAAGTTTTTAAGAATGTGTCTGTATGTCGTCTGTCTGTCTGGCCGTGAGCACGATAACTTTTGAAAAAATTAATCTATTAGATTGGCCTTTGGTGCACTCGTTTAGTATCCTACACTAAAGGTCAAGTTCGTTAGCCAGCCATTTTGCATAACAATTCAAAAAGTGAGCGCATTTTGAATATTTTAAGACCACTTTTTTCAAGATTTAAAAATTCTCTGTACGGATATTCGTATTATTCAAAAAGTCGAACAATGTATTCTAATGATTTTTTTCATTAAACTAAAAATTTCCAGAGTTATAGCTTTCAAAAAATTCCAAAAAACACACGAAGATGAACATTTTAAGCCAAATAACGCACGATAGGAAAAAAAAGATAAGAGAAGAAAAATGTTCATTTTTGATAGCCCTACAAGATTATCATAACAACTTTTTGAATTTTGTCGAAAAATTCAAAATTCAAATTTTGACCGCACAAAAAATAATCAAAAATCAAAGATTGCATTTTCCGGTCAAACTATGCAAGATAGGCAAAACAAAAATTATAAGACTAACATTGCGCACACAAAAAATATCTACAAATTTGTTATTAATCAGTTTTTTATAGGACACTTAGTTTCTGTTTTATTTATAAAAAAAACATTAAAAATAGTAAATTCAAATTTTTCGACACACGACACAAGCTAAGAAAAAATAAATAGATAACATTTTTTCAGCGAAAGTAGAGCAAAAAAATGGTCAAATTTTTGTTAAATGACACGAGATACAAGAGAATTAATTCACAAAAGTGGTTCAACCCAAAAAAGCCTAAAATTGCTTTTGAAGAATTTTTGATAAAACGCGTTGTTTTCGTTTTAATTTTAAAAAATAAAATTAGGACTAATGGAATTGAATTAATTTTTTTTATATGACATATTTACCAGTTTTTTCCTGAGTATCCAAAAAGGCTTCTTTCTTATTTATATTTTCAAATTCAAAACATAAAACTAAACAAATTATAATTTAATGTATTAAAAGCAGACTTTCTGAATTGAGGAATCTGATGCGCAACCATTCTTAAAAAATGGAAAAACTTAGAAGTTGAATAATTTAGAGAGAATATCTTCAAAAATAAATATAATATTTTAAAAAGTTATTTGGGAAAGAATTAAAGAGAATTTGATCAAATACCTCCGAATTTATGGTGAGTTTTAAAGACTTCAAGATGAATGAAACAAAAACTTTTAACAAATCTATCGAGTGAATAGAATGGAGTTAATTTCGAAGAATTCAAAAGAATTTAAGGTAAATTTATAATAATTCAGGGTGAGTTCAAAATGAATTGCAAAAAGTATTTTAAAATTTCTTAAAATCTTTGAAACCCTACACCGTATGTATAAAGTGTAAACCATACAAATAACAATGGAAATGAGCAAATTCACTTTATGGAAAAACGACATAAGTTGCAATAAAATGTTGAATAACAAAATTTTGTTTAACAAATGCGCATTTTTTTATAAACAAGACAATGTAACTACGTCAGTTTTAATACCAATGCATGTTATGAATTATAATAATATACATTTATGGAAATGATATACAATTTCAGGTGTAAACTCGAGTGCAAAGAACGAGATACATGATGACAATGTGTTCGTTAAAGCCGAAGGAGCTTTAACAAAAGAGAATTCACAATCACAAAATTCCTGTTGTCGATGTTTTGACCTTTAGTTTTAAAAAGTCAGTGCAAAAAGACCGAGCGTGAGCCAAATACATTATCGAGCGCAAAGCGTGAGATAAATATATTATCGAGCGCGAAGCGCGTGAACCAACATTCGCGCACCTTAAGGCGCGCTCAAATTTGCGAGCGAAACGACGCGCCCGATGAGAATGTGCCCGCGAGGCAGGCAGATTTTCTTTTTATTATTTTGAAATGTTTACCTTTTTGGAATATTTTTCAAATTGAAAAAATGCAATATTCAAAATGTCTGGTTCTAAAATCTGCTCATTTTTAAGGCTTGCATTGTAGAAATTATTGGCATAATTTTGCTTTGTGTTGGATTTATTCTGGAGGCATTTAATTCAAAATTGTTCAGTTGCAAATCTTTTAAACGGAATAGTGTGATACTGTCGATTTTTTCAATTCGATAAACTAGGATTTCAAAGAATTTGACAAACCAGAAAGTTTTGTATGTTCAAAATTTGATTCTAAATAATTTAGAATATTTAAATATAAAATTATTAAATTAAAAACTAACTTTCAAGACTTTTAATATATTTTTCAATTCAAAAATATTTAAAAATAAATTTGTCCTAACGCACATCCAAAGCTATAATTTTACATTTATATAAATATTAATAAGTATCATCATGTAGCATCATACGACTTTCAAAGTGATTGGATAGATTTTTGTTACTAAAAAATGTGATTCCTGTGAATAAATCGTTCAGAATTTAAGAATTTTAATTATTGTGAACCTTTAAAGTTTAATTATCCTAAAAATTTTGAAAATGCAAGAGAAACAACTTCATGTGGCTACCAAATATCAGAACCTACAGCAGATTATAATTGATTTAAAATACCGATGTATGGGAAATAATTTATATCTAATTTTACTTTAGGGCACTATTCGTGTTGATAATTTAAATTAATTATTTTAGGTATATGTGTCCTTTAAATTAAAGAAAATTATTTACTGTAAGTTCATTATCTAATGTGGGATTGTCTCCCCTATACATATATTAATAATAATAATAATAATAATAATAAATAATAATTGAGCCTCGGTGGCTCAGTTGATTAGACACTTGGACTTCGCCTCAGAGGTCCGGGGTTCGATCCCTGAGCCGGTACCAATAAGCCTGTGACAACATTTCGCCACAGAAATGTTTTTAATAATAATAATAATACCTACGTATTTAAACGTAGCACAGACTGCGTTAAAGGTGCAAACTCTTGTATACTGTGCAGCTGTGGCAACTGTTAGAACGTTGGACCGGAAAACTAGGCCTGCAAATGCAGTTTTTGTCCCAGCAAGGGATCGCGATCTACCATGGAAGATCAGGTTGGATATGGATGTCAGCAAAATAAGGTGCAAATTGGGTCGATTAACTCAATATAAAAAAGGAAATAGAACTGACGTAAGTACAAGAAAAGTAATGCACGAAGACAACAAAATCAAAACCTTCAGACAGATGAAAGAAGGTTCTATCGTAAACGGAGAGTAAAGCCAAATAACCACCAAGGCACCGAAGTCCCTCAGTTGGAAGATATGACTAACTACTGGTTGGGTGTTTGGGGAAAAATGAACAGATGCAATTTGGACACTGCGTGGTTCAAACGGGAGGAAGCAAGTGCAAGCAATAGCCCTGAAATGCATCTGACAAACATCACAGCTTTGGATGTTTCAGTGGTCTTGAAGAGGGCGAGTAATTGGAAAGCTCCAGGTTCAGATATGGTGCACAACTTCCGGTACAAGTACCTGACGATTTTGCATCTTGCGTTCGCAAGGTGTTTTCAGAAGATCATTGAACACCCAGATCTGATACCAGGTTTTATGCTTCAAAGTACTACGTATATGATACGAAAAAAACCAGACGCTCAAAATCCATCTGACTTTCGACCGATAGCCTGTCTTCCAACAATTTATAAATGTCTTACAGCCATCATTGCAGATAAGGTATATTCTCATTGCGAGGAGAATGACATTCTTACAGAAGAACAAAAAGGATGTTGTAAAAACTCACGAGGCTGTAAAGATCTAGTCACTATGGACGCTGTTGCCATGACTCAAGCTCGTAAGCATCAAAGGAACTTACACATGGCATACATTGACTACAAGCAAGCGTTTCCTTCCGTGCCGCATGACCATTTGCTTGAAGTCTTAAAACTTTACAAAATCTGCCCACGCATTATTGACTTTCTAAGCCATGCGGTGAGGCTCTGGGGTACAAGAATCAAGTATTTTGATCATGGACAACCAAGGATAACTAGATCAATACGCTTTACGACGGGTATATTTCAAGGAGACTCCTTCAGCGCACTATGGTTCTGTTTAGCTTTGAATCCATTAAGCAAAACACTAAACAGCATGTCTCATGAGTTCAGAATGCATGATAATGAGGATGGTAATCAAGTGACCCATCTTCTTTACATGGATGAACTGAAGCTGTACGCTAGTTCAGGCCAGAAACTGCAGCAAGTGATCGATGTCACAAAGCAGTTTTCCGATAATATCCACATGGAGTTCGGACTAGATAAATATAGAATAGTGCATTTAATCAGAGGGTAATTAGGGACCGCAGAGTTAGAGAACGAGTTCGAAAATGACATCGAGGCAATGGCTGCAGACGAATCATATAAAGATCTGGGTATTCTTGAATCTAAGGGTATTCAACATACGATAGTTAAGACAAGCCCAACGACTGCCTTCACTACGAGACTCAGATTAATTATGAAGAGTTTTCTCAACTCGGCAAACAAAATCAAGTCGATCAACACATATGCCATCCCTGTCCTCACGTATTCCTTCGGGCTCATAAAATGGTCTAACACCGACCTTAAAAAGTTAAACAGAATTGTTCGCGTAGAAATGACGAAGCACCGAATGCACCAGAGAAATTCAGCGATTGAAAGGGTAGTTCTACCACGACATTTAGAGGGTAGGGGCGTTTTATATGTCAAAAAACTGTGTGAGTCACAAGTTATATAGTTGCGAAACTATTTTAACAGCAGACGAAATGTTGCGCTTTACAGCACCATCTGTCAAGAGGATCTTCAATACACGCCCTTAAATTTGTCCTCAGATGGGGCCTTGAATATCAGGGCAGAAACCATAGAGGAATTAGAAATTCAATGGAGACAGAAAGCCATCCATGGCGAGCACCCTAACACGTTAGATCAAAATGAAGTGGATAGTGAGGCATCTAATATTTGGCTAAGAAAGGGTGTTCTGTATCCAGAGACGGAAGGATTCATCATTGCAATACAGGACAAGGTTGTCAACACCAGAAATTATAGCAAATACGTGTTACATCAAGGCGTGGTTGACCGGTGCCGATTATGTGGAGATACCAACGAATCCATCGAGCACATTATTGATGGCTGTCGCGTAATGGCTCAGGGAGAATATACGCACAGACAATGATGTAGCGGGCATTATACATCAACAACTTGCCCTAAACCTAGGACTCTTAAAAGAATGGATGCCCTTCTATAGATACATTCCAATTCCCGTTTTAGAAAGCGAAAATTACATCTTATATTGGGATGTCACTACCCAAACAGATCATTACATCCGGGCCAATCGAACTGACATCGTGATGCGAGAAAAAAAGGTGGAAGAGTCTACATCATCGACATTGCTTGTCCGCTTAACCGAAATTTGCAGTCAAACTATACAACCAAGATCCACAAGTATAGCGAGTTAAGGCATGAAGTAAAGAACATATGGAGGAATGTGAATCATACATCTATTCATCCCATTGTGATTTCGACTGCAGGCAATGTACACGCAAGATGCACTGAACATCTTGAACATTTAGGAGTCAGTAGGGTATTGGCAGCAGCTCAGAAGGCAGTTTTATTAAACACTTGTCGCATTGTAAGAAACTTTCTTGATCATCAGGAAGCGTGCGACTAAAAACCCGTGGAGTTAGATATGGTAGCTCTAAGAAAGCATTCAGAGGTGACTGTTGTCACCTCCAACGCTCGTGGCCGCTCGTAATTTTATACCTACAACATCATCGCAGGAGGTTTCAACCATTGTATTAAATTATTTGAATTAACTTATAACATTCTAATCTCGTCAGTCACTTGACTTAGTCCGTGGCTATGATATATAACCGGGTTTACCCGAGTAAAAGTTTAATAAAAACACTGTATATATTGAACACTTTCAATTCAAAGTTTTTCTATTTCAAAATCTTTTTTTCTAATTGATCAATTATTGAGGTTTTCATTTTGAAAGTGTCTAATTTGTTTAAATATTTAAATTTTCAGATATATAAATAATGAATATTTCAACTGTTAATACTTTCAATTAAAAATAAATGTTTATTCTAGAAGGGATCAAATAACAAAACAAATAACTTGAATTTGAAACTTGAGCAATAACAATTAAATTGAAAATAATTTGCAGCAGGCCACGAAAATATTCGTACACCTCTTTTTTGATGATTAAGTTCTCTTTATTTACTTTTACTTTATTCACTATTCTTCTTATTATGTAATAGCTAAAATATTTTTAAAAGGGTTGAATCCTTATAAAATTCTCTATAAAATGAGTACAGGATGAAACCAATTTGTCTATTTTTTTAGTAGGTATTGCAAAAATAGTGTAAATTTCAGTGTTTTATTAAATTTTTTGTAATATCCTAAATAACCAAAATTTTTTAATGTTTTTAAATTAACTTTAAAACTATGTTTCGACAGTATCGAAACAGCTTATGGTCATAAGTGTAACGAAGTTTACTACGACAGTGCAAGAACTTAAGCTGTAACAAAAAAGTTGGAAAAATTGCAATATTCTTTTATGCTGAGAACAATATTTGTGTAAATTATATGAAACCTATAATCACACATTTTCTATAAAAGTCCCTCGAAATATATATTTCTTAATTTTTATTCTGATTTGCCTACAAAAAAGTCGTTTTTAAATTTTACAAACTTTTTTGTTATAACTTTAATTACTTGCACTGTGGTAGGAAATTTTTGTCCACTCTTTAAGCTGTTTCGATACTCTGGAAATATAACTTTAGAATGAGCCTAAGAACGTTAAAAATGTTGATTATTTCGGATATTACCTCAAATTTAAGAAAAGATTAAAATTTACATTATTTTTGCAATATATACTAGGCAGTCTGATAAGTACCTGAAAATTCTAAGAGATGGCATTAGTATTCACTAATGTGAACCATTTTCGTCGAGCTTGATCCTTCAAATGACGCCTGTCAAAACTTCAGCCATTTATGTTTACGCATTTATAAGTTACAGCTCTGAGAAGCGACTAATCTCCGAGTTTTTTTTAATATGGAAAAATCTGAGTTTCGAGTTTTGATCAAACACTACTAACTTCGTAAGAAAACGATATCCGAGACCAAGGCCAAGCTGAATAAGTATTACCCGGACTCTGCACCGTCGATTGGAACGATTCATAAGTGGTTTACCGAGTTT
>NC_046665.1:47105929-47107887 GCF_010883055.1 Belonocnema kinseyi
TATCGACCTAAAAGGAGGGTATGTTGAAAAATAAAACCGACTTTGGCCAAAAAAACGTCTCCGTGTTTCATTTTTCAGGGACTTATCAGACTGCCTAGTACTTAAAAAATAGACAAATTGCCTTCATCCTGAGCTCATTTTATATAGACTTTTGAAAGCATTCAACCCATTAAAGATAAAACTTTTAGTTCTCACATGATTATAATCAAAAGAACTTAATCAATCATCCAAAAAGAGGTATACGAATACTTTCATGGTCTGTTGTAATTTATCAAGGTTCGACCTAAAACTATTCGCTTTGGAAAGATTTGAATTAAAAATTCTTTAAATATTAAGGCGTTGATTTCAAAAATAATAATACAATTCTGCGAAATTTAAATTTGCAACCAAACAATTGTTTAATAAGTGCTTCTACTCAAACTAAGAATTTAACCAATTCCCGCTTTCTCGGTCTATAAGCTACTCTAAATTTCTACTGACCCAAATAATTAATACTAATGCAATCATGAAAATGAATTCCTTTATTCTCGACGAATTGATTATCTCTTTTCTGAAATCAATTCTTAGTATCGCTCAATCCTTTTATTATTTATCAGTCTTTTTTATACTACCAGGATTTAGCTTCCTCATAACGAAAATTTTTATAGGGAAACTACTAAGAAATATTTCCTTGTTATAATGTATAATATTAATACAAAATTTAGGTATGAATTTGAAGTTACTTATTAGGATACTTTTTACACTTGTTGATCTTTAATATTTTTAAGAACTTTTAACAACAATTCCCAGAAATTAATAAATGTTGAATTTTTTATTTTGTCCAATATGCTTAACACAAAAATAATAATTGCGAAAAAAGATTATTCATCTTATTTGGATTTAATGACAAATACAAAAAAAGGATACGTTTTTTATTTAGATTCAAATTGAAGCTGCCTTGATTTTATTTTCATCATATATTTCACACAGATTAAGAGTGAAACGAATTCAAAAAGTGGATTCATGGAGATGTTAAAGAAAGAGTAATATTTTTTAATTGCTGGTGTTTGCTGTTTAAATAATTAAAATTATTTACAACAGTTCTAAAAAATATTTAAGATCAATAAATGTAATAGTATCTTTATACGTGACTTCAAATTCATATCTACATTTTTAATTAATAATAGTTTAACAAGGAAATATTTCCTGGTAGTTTCTAATTAAAAATGTCCCTGATGAGGATGCCTAAAAGCCTCAAAACATGTTAGATCCTAGTAGTATAAAAAAGTACGACAAATAAGAAAAAAAAGAGAGCGAGGTGCTTTGGTTTTTTAGTAACTAATTTTTGTAAAACATATTTCTTTTTAAGTCTTCTTGTGCAATTTTGTTACACAATTTGACTTTTTAAAGTTTGTTTTAAAAAAACGTAGTAAACGAAGAAAACCCTACTGTCGTTCTCTAGAGTTCGGTTTTTCCTACTGTTCTCAATGGTTCGGTTTTGGTCAACTCTAAAACATTTAAATAAAAATCACTTTAAAAGAATCTATGCTCATTTTCAAAACAAATTACATAATCTGCTCCCATGGCATGTGCATTTTCCGTCGATGTTTCTATCTGCATGAAAAGTAAGCTTTCCAGACAATCGATTAATCGTTCTTATCATTTTATGTCTCAGTTCATAAATCCGCAGTAACTCAATAAGAATAAGCACTTGGAAGAAACAGCCTCTACATTTCTCCCTTTGTAGTAATAAAGGGGGAGGGTCGGTAAGGCCGGTTTTTGGCCTAAATTATTTTTGGACCAAAAAATCTGAAAAAATCATGGTAGTATCTTATAAGTATCACGAGTCGATTGCACGCTAAACGGACTACCCCCCTCCCCCCTACAAATATAGGAAACACCACTACTCACCAACTGTATTTTCGAGAGATTTGACACTCTTAAACATGTATTCTGAGGTTAGCTCGGGTTTACTATGG
>NC_046665.1:47107987-47109697 GCF_010883055.1 Belonocnema kinseyi
AAAAAATGGCCCTCCCTTTTTTATTTCAAATTTTCACGTTTTAATTCCTTGTGAACCTGAAAAACATATTTTCGCGAATGTGCTCCCCCTTCTTCCCAGCCCTCTCTATTTGTCTGTATGTGTTGTTAGTCTGTAGCATGATAAATTTCGACAGAATAAGCAGATTGTATTGGCCTTTGTTATTTTTTTCAGCTGCCCTAAAATAAAGGTCAAATCGATGTGTCCAAATGACAAGGTGCCATCTCGATAGGACGAAATAAAAAGGTGCTATCTTGGGCGGCGAAACATGGAAGCTTAAGAATCCCATATAAATAGTATCGCAAATACCAACGCCCTCTGAAGTAGGAAGCCTTTTTATTTGGTTCTGGCGAGATGGAACCTTGTCATTCGGACACGACGGAATTAGTTAACCAGCCTATCTAGATAAAATTTCAAAATGTTTAAGTATTTTAGGAAATTGTTGAGACTAGTTTATTTAAAAAAATTTTAATTCTACACTGAGAGGAATGGATTACACGAAGTGCATATTACAAGTTGAGGAGAACACCCCACAACGAAAAGTATTATATCGCGTATAATCTATAATCTTTTCCTAATATATGAAGGTATACCAAACATAATCTCGAGATGTTAAATTCTTATAATCTTTAGATATTCATTCGTAACATCTGGAGATTTTGAAACATGCAGGTATGTGCGCGAATCCATTCCCTCTGCACCCTGCTCCGCGTGTTCTGTGTCTCGCAAATTATGTGTATATTTTTCAGGGAATAAAACAAAGTGTCACCCAAAATTCAACGCCTAGTACCAGTATATATTTAAAAAAAAACAATCAATTTCAAGAGTGGATGAAATACCTTGGGTTTGCCTAGACACTTGGATAAATAAAATAATCTAAAAATCGTTGACCAGATTTTTTTGCACTTGAAAATCAAAAAGAACACTGAATAAAGCATTGTGTCAAACGGTAATTTCGTAAATGTTTAAAAACTTTGAATGACTTATTCCCGCTTCAATTTTAATTTATTTCCCGCGCTACACACACAACACTCAAAAGATTTTAAGATTTTTTTAACCCTGGAATTTCAATATTTTAGGACGGTAGATTTAATACTTTAGATCACAGTTCGTAATATCCTGGATATTGTAGTTTAGTATTTGCATTATTGATTTTAATATCTTGGAATATAGATTCTAATATCTTTGATTTTAGGCTTTAATATATTTAGATTATCAATTTGAAAATCTCCAGTTTCAATTCATAATCCAAGATCTTATCCGGTATTATCTATTCTTTAATAACTGTATATTTTAGTTCGTATAATCTGGATCGTTGTCCCATAGTTAATAGTCCAAGATTATACCGGATAAAATATTTTTAATTACCGGGTATAATCAATTTTTTTCAGTGTATGTACGGCTCTTCGTACTATTCACAATGTTTAAAAAATCTAGAGCAGAATCATAATTATTGAAATTTTCTAAAAAACTAAAAAATTCAAATCGTGGCCGCACAAAAAAAGAATCAAAAATTATATTTTTCATACAAACTATACAAGATACGAAAAAATATAATTCGAGAAAAATTATACACTAAAAAAATAAGTATAAATTTGTTGAAAATCACTTTTTGATAGGGCGCGTAGTTATTGTTTAAAAATTGTAAAAAAACAGCATTAAAAAAAAATTGAAAGTTTGGAGAAACAAGAC
>NC_046665.1:47109797-47110946 GCF_010883055.1 Belonocnema kinseyi
TTATTTTTATTCTTCAAAGTTTAGTTAAGTAATTTTAAGATTTTTGGAACTGACCAGGAGGAAGTGAATAACGCGCTATCGTCCGCATATAATCCGATTGAAACTTCGGGGACATCAGGTACGTCGTTTATGCAGATAATGAAGAATACTGGTCGTAGAATGTATAAAGCGAATAAGCCCTTTTAAAAAATTGTAGTGAATTAGTTTTCTCAGCAGTATTACATGCCAGAAACTATAAAAAGCTCTTTCTATACCGAGAAAACATGTACGATATTTTTGCAGTTTCCAGATGCTGTTTTTCTTGAATTTATTAGTGCTTGGGGCTTTAATAAAGTTGCACATAATTTTTTCGCTTTCAGAGATTTGATGCGAGTCAGATATGTATTCATGCGGAGCAAAATTTCATTCATAATTTGCTGCTAGAAGGTTTACATTGTCGCTAGGGGAAAGCAAAAACGTTTGATTCTGTTTTTGAGAGGGGTTATATTTGTTCGCGGCTTCGTTAGGGCTTTAGTGATACGATACATAGAGTTATCTTCAATTTGATGTTTACGAACTTCTGTATTCCAGTTTTTAATCTATACTCTTGAACTTTAACTGTTACAGTTTTCCGAAGGCGGTTAATGATTTTTTTAATGATACAGCTTTTAGTTCTGTGATGCTTTCGGCAGAGTTTATAACGAGCGTGGATAAGGTCTTCAATTTTTATTATAATTTTATAATTTATTATAATTAATTTTTTAATAATTTAAAATTAATTTTATAATTTATAATAAAATTATAATCATTTTTATTATAAGGGGGAGATCAGTCGATTAGATCTGGCTTCGTCGATATGTGTAGTTTTGGTTGGCGTCCTTTTATGTAGGTGCGCGTAAGATCTCCAAATCAGCTGGACAAGCGCTCTCTACCACTCTTCTTCTTCTGTTGGCGATGCCCACGGAAATAGTTAGAGTCCAAAAGGACTGTTGAAATACTGCGTATTTTATACAGACGGAATACTTGGAGAAAGAATCTCTTGGGAGCGGATTTACACGGTATACGTGCTGCCGCTCCAGGGATCTTTCTTGAACGAAGCCTTGTGGACTTAGGATTTCCAGGCCTAAGAACTCAAGAAATCTTCCAAGTTTCTCTTGAGGATAGCTAGTC
>NC_046665.1:47111046-47112349 GCF_010883055.1 Belonocnema kinseyi
ATGTTGAAATAAAATTATTTTTGTGCGGTATAGGTTTTTCATAGATTATTTCTGGAACAGTCAAAATAACCCTGCGATCATAGGAACAGGGGCATGCGAAAAGTTTTGAGTCGATACCGAACAACCTCCGTTATTAAAAGAACCCTATAACCATATAAATCAGATCATCCGAGAGACGTGAATGTTAAGTAGATTACGTAAGAAATCTGTCTAGCGTTTTGTCTTAGTTTTATCTGCAAATTTTTTTATTGTATTTAAAACAAAGAGCTTCTTTCGCTTCTTCTTTAATTTTATTTCATAATTTTCGTTCCGACGGATAGTACTAAGAAAACACCTGAAAACGAAGAAAATGATTAAGAAATCTTCTATATACATTAAGCAAGGCGATTTTTGCTTAGTTTTGTATTATGACTTTCTAGAATTATTATCTGTATTTAAACAAATAAAACAGCTTTGCATAATGTCTGCTGACGATTAGGGAATGTGCATCCCCAAAACTTTCGTTGTGATTTTCTCTGCTTGATGGAGCGAATTGCAAGCTTTTTATTAGATAGAGCGAATGAGAATAATCTTTTGAAAAAGGAGTAATCGAGTGGAAGAAAGATCTAACCGGAAGAAGTTATTGTGCGTTACCCGTTCGATTATTGTTACATAATCTGAAAGAAATTTGATATGAATGGAATTCAAAGTGTCATTTATTATATGTGCAAACGGGAAAAAACTTCGAAGTCTGAAAAATTTATTTTATGATAGAAAAGTGAAGAAGCAGAGCAGAAGGGGGGCTGAGGGTTCGAAAATGAAAGTTGTTGGTTCACTTATTTCATTAGGAATTCTTTTGGCATCGCGTGTTTACAAAGTGGATCAAAGACAGGAAGAACAATTTTAGGGATTGTAACATAATGGGGAGTCGGGCTTGTAAATATTAGGAGAAATTTTTGGAAGAAGGGGGAAGTGAGCCGATTAGGAAGTCTTGGTGGAAGAAGGAGAACAGATGTAGGGGTGCTATGTTGGAGGTGGAAAGGGAAAGGATTTTTAAACGAATGGATTGACGATGGATGAACTGAGAAGGATGCACGAGGAAGGAAGGAGGATATATGCGGTTGTTAAGGGAAATGGCGAGAGGGCCAAGGGAGAGAGCGCAATATTTGTGTGAGAAAGGAGAGCAAGGAAGTCAGGAATTTATAGCAAGAATGAGATGCAAATGCATGGAGGAGTATAATATGTTCTGGCATTCCAGAGAAAAAAGGATGTGTGAATTGTGCGGGAAGGGGGATGCAAAAGTGGAGCACTGGTTGGAGTAGAC
>NC_046665.1:47112449-47113794 GCF_010883055.1 Belonocnema kinseyi
TTTTTCACAATTTGAAATATCTTTTTAGCCAATTCAAGTTTCAATTTTCATTACAATTTTTATGCTGCTCTCAAGAATTCAGACTCTTTTAGATAACATTATTTAACAAACTTAAAAAAAATTTGTAGAAGGTTTTTTTAAACAGATTTTAGGCATATTAACGCTTTCAGAAAAGTGAGCGTTAAGATAGCCATTTACCACATCGTCCAGCTAGCAGCAGTTATTTAGTCCCATGTGGTACCCTTCAGTCAGTTAATTAGTCCCACAAATGGTCACTTAATAACGCATAATGTAGTTCATTAATCTACTTAAGATATGCACTGAAAGTCTTTTATAGCGCCTATTCTGGGGATGACGGTAGGTGGAAACTAACTCATTATAGCCTGCCTTGCTTTTTTTTGTCGACGCCTGACTGCTCGCCTGAATGGCATCCACAGATCCCGCGAAACCTGCGCAGCTCCTGTTACACCTAAATGCGGCGTAGCTTTGATTCTCAGAAGGGCTATAGAATGAAGGGTTATTGAAGGATTTCACTATATATTCAACGTTACGCTTCCCCTTCAAAAATCTACAACAGTCGAATCCGTGAAACCATTAATTATCAGCAATTACGTCGCAAATTCCTATAAAATTGAATCTTTGTACACTCAAAGTCATGCAAAAAACAACGAAAATGGCACCCCTTAATATAAATGAAGAATTAAAAGAAATAAAGCAAGCTTTAGTACCCTAAAATATCAGGATAAATATGAGCTTACCTTCGATGAATTTGACAGAGGGAGAAAACAAGACAGAGAAATATGCAGTCAGTGAAAATCATCATTAACAAAAAACATCTACTTCATAAGACGTTCTTGCACGAATTCAGTAAAAGGCTATCGGACGCTTACTACGGCCATGGTTTTACTACCCGTCCTGCGAACGTTGACTTTCCCGCGTTAAAGACGTGCCTAACTCTACATGTGATGTAACATACCATTAATTTCTCAAATTTTTTTATGTTATATCAGCGTGGTTTCAATTTATACCTGTGAAAATTTGACTTTAGATTTTTCATGATCAATCCCCCTCCAATCTGTTCGTTTCTCGGGAAAAAGTTATTATTTTTCAAGATAAATGATGTAGTTGCTGATATTCAAGAGTATTATATTTTGTTACAGACACTTGAAAATTATACCAGGAAATTTGATTTTTTTTAAGAATTTTGCACCTGTTGATCGTATAAACTACTTTTATGAAACTAATTATGCATTTAATGAAGGTTGAATTAAATATATTTTGGAAAGATATTAGTAAATTATTTAATAATGGTCCATTAATAATATTTAATAATATTTAATAAAAC
>NC_046665.1:47113894-47119799 GCF_010883055.1 Belonocnema kinseyi
CTAAAGAGGCCTGAATTGTTCACGACCACAATGGGCGGTAGGAAAAAATAGATCCCCTGGATATTGCATCGGCAGCAGATACTCTGATTTATGGAGTTTGAATCGATGATTCAGTGTAGCGAAATTTTTTTTTTCTTTTTTTCCGTGCCTCAAACTTTAATCGTGTTTTTCTCAAAACTGCACTTTTGAAGTTGGTGAATGGTCTCTCTCGAAAACCGTTGAACCAATCTTTATCAAATTTGGTATACACTTTTGACAGATATATCGCAAGAATGCAACGATCATAGGTATTCATTTGATTTATCGAAAATTTTTTTTCTAATTTTTTTTTATACCGATAATCCGTCGTCGAGTTACCCCGTTCACCACAGAGCATCTTTTTTCGAAGACGACTCCAAAAATCTCTCGGCAACGGCTCAATTTTTTATATTTTTAGACAACAATTTTTCAGGAAATTCTTGAAATGTCACTTAAAAATGTACAGAAATTCCTGAACGAATAACTTTGACCATTACTTCAAACAAAATCGCTAAAAAAAGGCTTTTATTACCTTTCGGACCATACCACTCCCACCCATCCCCCCTCAATATCGTATGTTTACAGAAGAAATGTTTAAAATACCTTCTGGTAGGAACTCTTTTTCAGACAGGCATATGCTTTTGGTCACCATGCCAACAAGCATATTTGATTTCCGAATATAACTATACCAAACTCCCGCTTTCAGTCAAGTGTCGGGGATCGCCTTCAAGTGCCCTTAGACTGATTTCGGGAGAACTAATTAGTATGGCTCTCGCCATACTCGCCTGAGAAACTGCATGTAAAAGCAGTTCTGAGAAGGCATGATTAGGAGCCTCAGCTCCTAATTATTCTTAAGAGCAAAACTTGACGCGCCACCTCGAAAAAAAAGATTTATTTAAGTCGAGGAGAACGTTATCGATCAGGATCTACGCTCAGTCGATAGTGTGACGGGGAAATAGAAGTATAAATATACACTTGTGATTAAAAACTTGTTAATTGTAACTTTGGAAGTATGGCCGTAGAACAGACGTTCCAATATAACAAACTAAGCATTAATGTCCACTCAGGCATCGATGAGTCGATTCAATGTGTCATTAGCCACCAGGTTGGGGCTGTGAGGTGCAAGCGATACACATTCAACCTTAAGACTAATTTTGTGGTGTTTGCATAGAGACAGCGTTACACCCCCCGTTTCTTATTCGTTTTACCCCCGGAAAACGTATCCTGACATTTTGGGGTACTACTTCAGGTACGTTTACATCACCTATTGCTGAATTCGATGGTGTTTGACAAACGTACCTTACAACTGGTTGTGGAATAATATTTTCTATCCTATTTTTGACGCATAATAGGTTGATACATACTTTTGGACATAATTTTTGTAATAAATTGCAAAAGCCGCATTTGCAAAAAGTGTAAATTAAAACAGAACCTATTGATGTGTATCCGATGTACGATAACATTTCAGTCACTTTATCGGCCCAAGTATGAGTTCGCGCTCTCATTTAATTTTATTTAATGAATTTTCAATATCATCTAGCAATTGACACATTTCTTTTAAGTCAATTGGTTTGACAGCTTTTCGTAATGGAAGCAATTTTTATTCTAATAGCGATAATTCGTCAGTATTAAGCTGTATATTATTTGATTTATTATAATATGTAATTGTTATGATTTCAGAAGTTTTTTGTAGTTTTATAATTAGACTGTCAGTTTGAAGAATACAGTTTTCATCTGATTCTATAAAAGTTGATTCTGATAAAGTTAGATGCTGAGCATTTTTGTCACAAAGTATGTTTATTTCTAAATCTTTCTCAGAAATTAATAAGTATGCTTTTTCGTCATTTAATTGAATATATACAAGTTCGTTAATTTTAAACGGAGACATTTGACAAAAGTTATAATCAAAACTTTTAACGCATATCAGATATGATGATTGATTCCATTTACATATTTTATAAACGTCGAGATTTTTACAGCAGTTGATAGTTTCTCTATCAGTTGGTTACAGGGTTTTTTGCGTATTAACAATTAAAAATTTGTCTTCACGTATTACAGCAAGAAAGATATTTCCTATTATCTTGGGAATAGGGATTAGTCGGAATAGTGAGAAAGTACCGGATTCTAAAAGGGGGATTTTAATTGAATATAGCAACCTTTTATTAATAATTGCTATTCCTATTTCGGATATATCGATCAGATGTTGGTAGTTCTCTTCTTTTAATTGGATAGGGTATTTAGTATTGTGCCACACTTCGAAGGTTTGGAGTTCTTCCATAAATATATTGGGAGGCAGTATTTTCGGATGAATGATACCATGTTTTCCGTCATTCACTGCGTCTATTAGCAAATTTATATCCTCGCTTAGTTCATTAATAATTAAAGTGCAAATTGTTAATTGGTTCGATATGATGACATTTCTTGTGTTATCATTAATGCTGTTCGTTATTTTGTTAAAATTGTTAATATTCTCCTTGCTGCGTTCATTCAATGACATAATATCATGGGATGCAGAATTCAGTAACGTTTTCAAGATTCTAGTTTGATTTGTGATACTAGGGGAAAGAATTTGATTGTCCTGGAATAATTTGTCAAGTTCATTACTTACATAATCGAGGTCATTTTGATCAAGGGTTCCAAACAAGCTTTTAGAAGCACTTCCAATAAAATTTTAAAAATCCTCTTTTAGTCCTGACAAGTCCTAATTTATGATTAAGTAACTGACAATTGTTAGCTAGACGCTCAATGCGATTGTTTACCACTTTCAATTCGAATTTTTCTGCTCAGCTTGTACACATTATTAAAGTTGTAGAGTATATTTCGCTTAATTTGATAAACCTTTCGTTGATATTTTCTGTGTCGACCGCAACAAGTAGATTCCATGTTTCGTGGTAGAGTTGAACTGGTCCAATATCTTTTACAAAGACTGTTGTGTGATTCAAGTATTTCATAGTGATAATTCCGGAAATGGTGGGAATAAGCGTCATCAGCAAGAGGAGATTCTTCCTTTTCGCTCAGTAGGCAGTTAAGAATAAAGTGCTTTTAGACGGCTTGCATGGGTAAGGTAACGTCTTCCTTTTAAGAGAAAAAAATAATCGATATTGCTTGCTTTTTCAATCACTGGGAAAGGTCCCTTCTATTCTATAGCTAATTTATTTTGTTTTGAATCATTGTGGATTAAAACAAGGTCGCCCGGTTCAAAAATGTGTTGTGGGATAACAATTCAAGCATCTTGTTTTTCTTTGTATTTTTGCTTTGATTTTTCAATTTTTTCTTTTGCTTGGCGTTAATATTTTTCAAGTCATGTTTTCCACAGAGAAACCAGTTCTTCATACTTTAATGATGGAGTAGTTGCTAATATTGAGGGTAAATTAGCTTTTCTGCCAAAGATAAGTTCGAATGGCGAAAAGCCAGTTCCTCCGTGTACTGCGGTATTGTAGGCCATTACAATAATTGTGAGGTTTTCATCCCAGTCAGTTTGATTTTCTTTCATAGCCGTTTTTATTCAGTCTTTTACAGCAGAGTGTGTTCTTTCCAATGATACATTGCTTTGTAGATGGAAAGGTGTTGTTTGAATGTGTTTAATTTTGAAAAGATTTTCAAAATTTTGAATCAGTTCGCAAACGAAGTTACTTCCTTGATCAGTTAAAATATATTTCGGGGATGAAAAAATATAAATGTAGTGATCAATAGGCCAAAAATGTGCATGGCAATTTTGTCATTTGGTTCAACCGGTGTGTCAGGGATGATTGCTTTAACTTTTGGCCTGATGCGTGTTAAATTTTGAGTTTGGCAAATCGGAAATTTTTTTATATAGTCACAAATGTCGTTTTCCATATTTTTCCACAGACCTTTTTGTCTTGCTGGCTCGATGGATTTGTTTTCACCAAAATGTTGTGATGCGACACTTCCGTGACTATTTTTAATAATATCTGTCCGTTCACTCAGCGCCACCACCTACGAAAACTCACGAAAAATGATTATAATGCGATAAACGATAAGTGGAGATTTTTTCGCTTTTTTTACTCTATGATGACATATACTACGTTTCCCAAAAAACTACCCCTGAGTCTTACACAACTACTCCCTGTGATCAAAATCGTTTTCACAATGGGAAAACTACCTTCAACAATGCAAACATGTTTTAGGGCTTCAAATTAATCACATGACACCTTAACATTTCGCTCTCTTTATAATTTCCCCAAAACTACCCTTCCACGGAAACGTATGCAGCAGAACATTTATCTCTATAAAAAAAGCATAAAAATTAATAATACTTAGAAAACACTGTTACTCGATATTTTTTCTTCTTTTTTGCTCTCTGATAATATATAATATGTTACCCAAAAACTACCCCTAAGTCATAAATACCCTCCCCTCCTGATCAAAAACGTTCTAAAAGTGTGAAAACCACTTTGAACAATGCAAAGATGATTTAGAACTTAAAATTAATTACATGGCACTTCAAAATTTCCTTCTCTTCATAATTTTTCCGAACAACTACCCTTCCACGTGAATCTATGCAGCGGAACATATATATGTATGAAAAAAGCATTATCATAGAGCAGAGAAAAAGCAAAAAAATCTCCACTTATCGTTTATCGCATTATAATAATTTTTAGTGAGTTTTCGTAGGTGGCGGTACTGAGTGGATGGACCTAATAATTTCTTCTTTTTCTTTTTTTGACAATTCCTCATTTGGCGTTGTACATATGAAAAGTTTTAGTTCCTTGTTTTCTCTTTCCAGAAATGTGATCAATTCTTTTATCTTGAATTTTTCGAGATTTGTAATCGTCGCTTCCGAAAAATGGAGTCTTACCGTTATTAACTTTCTTTGTTTGCTTTGATGAACTGCTTCATGTAATTTTGTTAACAACATTTTTTCATCATAATTTGGCAATTGCATTGAGTTGCTCGTTTTTCTGTTTGAATTTTTGATAAATTTGATCCAAAGTTTTCCTTCGTCATTTGGTTTCCATTTGGTTCGAGGTTCTGAACTATTTAAGAGCCATTTATGGTATTTATTTAATAAATCGGAATTGCCTGTTCCGCTTTTTACGTTTTTTGATAATTCCATTTTATTTTGCTTTGATGGAGTTGGATCGTGATTATCTTCTTCTTCTGAAGAAGAACGCACTGGTTCAGTATCGGATCCCGATAAAGTGGAAGGAATAACATTGCGTTTTCCTTTTTCATATTTTTGTTCTATTTCATAATCATCATCATTATCATCTTCTTTTTCTGAGACATTCATTACTTCGGTATCAGATCCTGAAAGAGTAGATTCTTGATTTTGAACTGTGCTTATGGGATTGGAGTCTTTGCTAGCGCTTTTTACTTTTTTTATTGAATTTTTTTGGATTGGAAAAATTCTTGATAGTGCATCAGCCGCTGTGTTTTCTCTTCCCTTCGTATAATCAATTTCATATTGATATTTTTCTAATCTGAGTCTCCAATGTAGAAGTCTTGATGCTGGATCTTGTACGTTCATTAACCATTTTAGTGCTTGATAGTCAGTTGTTATTTTAAATTGTTCTTTCTAATAAGTACTATCGCAATCGTTTTATTGACCAAACGATAGCTAAAAGTTACTTTTCACTTGTTGTAAAATTTAATTCTGATGGATTTAAAGTTCGTGAAACATAGCGAATCTGAATTTTGAATTATTTTTGTTATGAGCATTTCATTAACTTGATTCGAAATTTCAGCTTTGTGACATTCTGGAGGCTTGTAGAATTCAATGTTTATTATTTTATTGTCATTTAGAATAATTTTGTGTGATGTCAAGTTTGTGCATGGAAGTGGGTCTTCTGGTAATGTGCAGATATCATGATACGCATTAATGATTTTTTCTATACCTGTTCTGTATTCGTCCTCAATGTGTTGA
>NC_046665.1:47119899-47128957 GCF_010883055.1 Belonocnema kinseyi
TAAACCCGAGCTAACCTCAGAATACATGTTTAAGAGTGTCAAATCTCTCGAAAATACAGTTGGTGGGTAGTGGTGTTTCCTATATTTGTTGGGGGGTGGGGGTGTCTGGGGAGTGGAGGGTAGTCCGTTTAGCGTGCAATCGACTCGGGATACTTATAAGATACTACCATGATTTTTTCAGCTTTTTTGATCCAAAAATAAATTAGGCCAAAAACCGGCCTTACCGACCCTCCCCCTTTGCACCTGATAGCGATGCACGCTTCGTCGCTAGATTATAAAATTAGAAAAATTCCTGAATTTAATTTAGAAAATGCTAATTATTTAAAATCTTTTTTCTTCAGGCCATGTATCGGCGAATTGTCGAATCTAGAAACACCCAGGGAGCTCTGGATCCAGAAATTACTTTACAGTTCCTCAAGTCTGCGATTTATTACTTCCTCACAGACAAGGAAAATCATCAGGGTCATTTGAATGCCATCGAGAGCATTCTAGGATTCAACGAAAGCGAGAAATCCAATATCGATAAGATTTATCGATCGGTAAGGAAGTAACTTTGCAGGTTATAAAACATTTTGCCTTCGTAGCAATTGAGCGTCGTTGTGAGCGACTTTTGGTGCTCAGTTTTCGCGAAATAACATTCGCAAAATAGTCACGTTTTTTTAGTCACTTTTATTTTATAACTTTCATCGACAATCGATTGAGAAACTGTGATACGTATAATGGAAAGACTAAATAATTTAATAAAAAATTGAGGACTGTTTTGTTTTTAAATTTGAGTACTTTATTTAAAAAAATTTATTTGTTTCAAAGTGATTAGGTTTAATATAATGAATAGTATAATTTGTAAATAATTTAACTGTAAAACAACGAAAAAAAAAACTGAAACTGAGCACTGAACATCGCAAATGTGTCTTGCCTCTATTCGAAAGTTGGCATTTTTAAGAGTATTAGATAGCTTATAAGAAGTAGCTACATTTTTGGATTTCAATCCAATTCTTACCAAAAATAGAGACTTTACACATGAAAACGTCATAAAATTATCGCATTTAAGCAAATTTAGTTTCCATTTAAATATCAATTTAAATCATTTTCTCTTTAGTTCCTCATAAATCTTTAAACGATTTAACTATCAGCAAATTCATCACTGTGACTATAGATTTCTATACTAGGATTTAAAAGACTTTCATCGATTATTGCCTTTTCATTGGACTTTGCAAATATTTGTACGATTCATTGTGATTAGAAAATGAAATCTTAGCCATTCTTAAAATAGCTAAGCCTCAAATTGAACGTAAACGCGACAGACTTATTATTTACATAATATAAAGATTGTCTATCTCTATATCGAAATCTGGTATGGCGTCCAGATGGGATAACCGAGGAGACTGAAGGAAATATCTTGCCTTTTAAATAAAAGTAGATAGAATTGGTAAAGTGTTTAGCAGAAACTCAACAAACAAAAAAGTGAAAATAAAAATAAAAGGCGTCGCTGTATGAAATAATACAAGGAAATCATCCTTCGATGTACTTTTTGGGTGCAGAATTTTGTTAATTGTAAGTTACACCACAAAATGGACGTAATCGCACATTCGCAAAAAGTTACCGAATGCTGTTTCTCTAGATAAAATTTCTTATATGATATTATATTTCGCCTTTAAACTAACAGAATTGAACCAAAGAACTTTAAAACATTCCACCGAAACGACTAACCAACATCAACTAAAATAGCAGCGCTTTTCGTATCTTGTAAATGTTTAGGTAGCATCTACAAAAAGAAGAAATTTAATCGCATCCAAATGCAAATTTATCATCGGAATACAATTCCATGCTTCGAATGTTATTCGAATCAGAAAGCAGGGTTTCGTCTTTGTAGCTAAGTTAGCTAAAATTAATGACGATAATGAAACAGTTTACCAGCTTTTTATATTTCAATTTGAAACAGTGATAGGGATAAAAGCGATTTATGTATTTAACAGATTGTGTAGATATAAGGAGAGTTGTGAATTCATTACTTAAATTTGCGTCTTTTAATTGTGAGAACGTTTGTTTGGTATTTCTGTGACTTATTCTTATATATTCTGACAAGTATTTCTATATTATAATCGTTCGTTACTTCTTTGGTAAAATGGTTATATAAATTATCTAAATGGTGAAAATAAAGAAAATATTATTTAGAATCTTATTTTTTTATTTTAGTTGAAACCTTGGAAAATCGAGCATTCAGATTTAAACGCCTTATAATTCAACATTTTAAAACGTTCATTATATATTCCAAACCTTTGTTACTTTGCCTGGGTTTGTAGACTAATCGAAACTGAGTAGCTGCAAAATTTAATTTTCAAAACTCCATGACTTTTACATGACCAATTTTTTAATGAGTACTAGACTCCCCAGTTTGTTCTATACCAAGGTGTCTACTCAAATCCCGGAAAAAATTTCAGGTTTTTCCAGGTATCTCAAAACATTTCAAGGTATGGTTTTTCATAATACATAGTTTATTACGAATAATGTTTTTTTAAATCCTTGCCAATATTTTAATCTGTATATAGTACTATTCACATTCTAAATTAAATAACTGTTTTTTCGTCTACTAAAGCAACTTTTTTAGAGTATAAGACATTTATGACCAGTTTTCTATGTATGCAATTAATGTTTCTAATCTAGAAAGCATTGACAAATTATTTACAAGATATTCTTCAATATATTATCATCATTGATTAATTCTAGTTCTAAATTCATCAGTAATAAATTCATCAGTACTAAATTTAAATGGACAGTTCTAAAAGTCAAAATGAGTAGTTCTAACATTTTGGCTTCCATTCACTTTACAACATTATACATAATATTAAAAATTCGAAGGAAATTTATATTATTTTTATTAATAAATCTAAAAATACTCAAACATAACGATATTTCATAAAAACTAATATTTTTATATGCTTGTTCGTACAGATTCTTACTTTATATTGTTTTCTTAAGCCTAATTATTAAAGTAATTTCGAAATTTCTAAAATTGACGATTATTGGTATTAATAGGGTTGTTTCGCGATTTTAGATAAAATAATTTTTTAACACATAATTTTAATCTGAATCGAAGGTGCGTTATAATTTTTGTTCTTTTGTGTCGTTCAGGAGAAAAAAATTATTAAAAATTGAAGGCGGTAAAACACTTATTCAAATTGGTGTCACGTGGGTATCACGTGACTCAAAGGTTCCCATAATTATCTATCAATGTGACCATCAATGTGATCAATGGTCTGTTGTCAATTCAGACTATTTTTATTTGATAGCTTTACTTGTTAAGGATTATGGGACAAAAAAAAAGATCTTTTTGTAATATTTGATTAAACAGTCAGTATTATGTTGAAGAAAGAGAGTAAGTGCAATTATTAACACATTTTAAAATCTTACATATTTACGAATTTTTCAGTAAACATGACTACATTTAAGTGTTTTTTCAATGAATTCTTTCTACATACCGTAAATATATCTATTTTCGGCAGATTTTCTCTATTGGTTTTTACGAAACCCTCCTTTGACACTTTTTTAAACAATATTTTGCGGCTTCTATTTTCGATGTGCACATAACCAAAACAAAACATCGGCACAGAAAAAGATATTTAAGAATCACTGACACGTGAGCTGTGATTGGTGGAAAATCCGACCCCTTGGACGTCAAAGGGGCCCTCCAATCGACATCGTGATAAATAATTCATATTTCAACATTAAATTAAAAATATTGAACAATATGTAAAAAATATTTTATGGGCCTTTTTATAATTAGAAGTTCATGGACTATATGATCCATTTATTGGAAAAATTATATCTGACTTTAGAAACAACCCTACTTCCGTATAAGCGCATACATTATTGACAGAAAAGTGTTGAAGGAAAAATTATAAGAAAAGTATTCAGTGCAACAAATATGGCAAGCAAAGACCTTTCTTTTTAGGCAACAGGCAAAACAGTGGGTTCCACCGGACCAAAGTGCTCTGAAGCGTCCAAAAACGCAACAATGGGTCGGAAAGTATATAGCCTCCATATTTTGGGATGCACATGGCATAATATTCGTGGACCATCTTGAAAAAAGTAAAACCATAACCGGAGCATACTATTCATCATTATTGGACCGATTGAAAATCGAAATCGCCGAAGAACGACCACATTTGAAGAAGAAAAAACCGCTTTATCATCACGACAATGCGCATGTTCATTCATGCTTAGTTGCACAAGCAAAATTGCATGAAATCGGCTTCGAATTGGTTCCTCAGCCACCGTATTCACCAGACCTGGCCCCCAGCGACTATTACTTGTTCACTAACTTGAAGAGATGGCTCACCGTTAAGCGTTTTTACTCAAATGATGAGCTCATAGCTGAAACTGAGGCGTATTTTGGAGACCTTTCGATCGAGTACTTTTCGGACAGTATCAAAAAATTAGAAAATCGTTGGACTCGCTGTATCGACCTAAAAGGAGAGTATGTTGAAAAATAAAACCGACTTTAGCCAAAAAAACGTGTCCGTGTTTCATTTTTCAGGGACTTATCAGACTGCCTAGTAGTTACATTTTCAACCAAAGTGGTGAATTTTCAGCAAATAAAGAGCCCTTAGACTCGCCAAAAATGAGTTCTCAATAGACAGGATGGATTTGGAGGGCCCTTGGTCTGAAACCATTGTCGTGGCGGGTATCACTGTATCTTCATCCCTAGGGAAATTCGCAGTTGCGATGGTTTATGCCCCTCCGGACTCTAAGGTCCCCTATGATACTTGGCTTACCCTGATCTCGAAAATCGGCGAGCATGGAAAAATCATATTGTGTGGGGATTTCAATGCCCACTCTCCTATGTGGGGATCCTCCATACCTAATTACGCGGATAGACAATTATGCGCGTCAATTTTCGATTCCGGGCTGATTCCACTTAACGATTCAGTCTAAGCAAAATTAGGAGGACAGTTAAGGCTCTCACCTCTCGCTCTATGTCTCCTAATACCAGCGTTATAACAGACGTGGACCCTACTGTAATCAGGGAGCTTCGGGAGAAATTGGTGTACCCGGATATCCCCCCGATGGAGGTGGAGCCAGTCCGCACCGTTGATGAGTCCGGATGTTGAACATGGAATTCTCTTGGGAAGAATTCTCTGCAGCGCTCTCGGCATGTAAGGTGAAGTCGTCTCCCTGCATGTATGGAATAACCTATGAGATACTGAGAGGACTTTCTAAGGGAATTCAGCGATTCGTGTTGGGTCTTTTTTATGCCATGTATAGGGCGTCGTCATTCCCTGATAAGTGGCGGGATACCTTGGTCAATTTCATTCCGAAAGCGGAGAGAAAGCCTTCCGTCCGATATCCCTGGCATCCACATTTTGTAAATTCCAAGAAAGGCTGGTGCAGAAGAGACTGGAATATCTGGCGGAGCATAATAACTGGCTGCCGGAATTCCAGTATGGATTCAGAAGGGTTAGGTCATTGATCGACTGTGTGGGGTCGGTAGTGGCAGATGTTATGCTAGGGTTTGGTCGGGGGAGGGGAACCCTTGCCCTAACCTTGAATATTAAAGGTGCGTTCAACTCCGTGCTTCCTGGGGTCTTAATTGATGACCTGAGGGAGCTTAAAGTTCTTGCGAGAATCCTCAATGTTGTTTCCTTTCTGATCAGCAGGAGGAGATTACATTTTGCCCCGTATAATTGTGAGCCCAGAACTAATGGTGTGCGTGTTCCCCAGGGGAGTATTCTCTTTCCCGTTTCTCTTTGGGTTGGCAAAGAGACAGCTGGCCAACTTCCTACCGCTTGGAGTCAGAGTGGCTATGTATGCGGAAGATGTATTGCTCTACGTAGCTTTGGAGAATGTCCGGGTGTCCAGGGGCTTACTGATGAAGGCGCTTGAGTCTCTCGCTCCGTGGCTGGCTGGTTTGGGTATTTCGATCTCTGTGCCCAAGTGCCAGCTGTGTCTTTTTTCGAGAGCCAATCTACCCTCAAGTATTTGGGGGTTATATTGGATCTGGAGTGGGGAGCGCCTCTCTTCTTTTGATGCAATTAAGACAGCGCTTGAAAGGCTTGACCGGGTGCAGTATGCATCCATCCGGGTGGCTCTGGGATGCATGAGCTCCACTCCTATCCCTATTATTCTTTCGGAGGCAAAGGAGGTTCCCCTTTCACTGAGGAGATCTCACCTAACGAACAGGTACATCCTTCGTAACATCAGTTGGAATGGTAATCTCCTGGTCGGTAAGTTGTCGTTGTTGGCGGAATCGACTAAAAGCAAGAGATTCAGGTTTCACGGGGGGGGGGGATTAATTGAAGCATACAATTCAATTGCTGGGTTTACTTCCTCTTTGGATGCTTTGCAAAAACCCTCATATTTTGATGAGGTGTGGTAGGATCTGTCCCAGCGCTTATTTGATGCTTTTGTGGGCAAAAGATATGCGGATGTGCTCAAGGTTTTTTCGGATGGATCGGTGAATCCTGGGGCGGGGTTGGCAGGATGTACGTTCGGGTGTCAATGTCAGTCTTGTATGGGTTCCGGCACACGTTGGTATTTCGGGGATCGAAGGGGCTGATAAAGACTGCGAGGTCGGCCTCTAGACTTCCATTCGTTGTTCAGAGAGGAATTCCGATAGTCGTTCTTCGTCTGGTCTGTCAACGCGACTTCCGGGACTGATCCTGGCTGTGCTGGACCTTCGGGGGAACGAGGGACTCTAGGGCGGACTACTTCTTGTATGTAAACGTCAAGACTCCTAGGCCGTGGTTCCTGGGTTGTGGTTTTCCGAGGCGCCTTAATAATTCGATCACGAGATTACGCTCCGCGCACAAATTCACAGGGGAGCATTTTCCACGTTTGGATGGAATCTACCGGTAGACTGCGAGTGTGGCGCCGAGGTCAGAAGCTTAGCCCACCTCCTCCATCGGTATCCGTGACTGGCGGGGGGAGGGCTGCATTTTCTACGGTTATGTTAGGCGGAGTTTCCGGATTTGGTGTCCGAGGAACAACTTAACTTTAAGGAAATCATATTCAGTCCAACTGCGGAATCTGTGACCGAGCTGGGGCGTTTCTTGGGGTGGGGGGTGTTCTAAATTAGTAATATGAGTATTTAAGTGGTGCTTTAGTCATGAGCTGGTTCCCGTATGGGGGTCCCCCTTCTGTCCTTATCCCACTCGTGTTTGGAATGAGCCGGGACGTCTACAGCGGAAAGCCACAGTCTGGCTCTGTCGCGAATATCAAAGAGAGATACGATCTGTTTATCTGGAAGTGAACATTCTACGGTTAAGGTTGCTGCAGCTAGCTGGATTAACTCTATTGGGAAATTTCATTATTTATTTGAAACATGGCTTATTGAATCTAAGAAGCCACAAAGAAGAAGGCACAAACTATTTTTCAAAGCTTTGAGCGGTGCGCGGTGAAAGTGCGTACAGTGACATAAAAGACCCTTACTGCAAATCGCGTTTGTGTTTTCGCCAGCTCCTGAACATTAATTGTTCATTGACTTAAAAGACCCTGTCTGCAAATGCAAGGTGGGAAAAAGAAGTCTGTAAACGGAGGGTTAAGGGCATGTGACTCAGCCAAATACCTATACTGCCGACTTCACTTTATCGGTTCACTCAATATTTTTTGGAATCTATGAACTTTTTTTGTAAATAAAGCATCAAGCTGTAACTTTGGAAAATGCATTAGAGTACAATAAAGTACGTTTAAGTACTTCATTTGCGTAGGAACTTCACCGAAAATTATTTCATCTTTTTTCTGAACCTCGACATTTTTTGAACGTTCGAACTTTTTTATACATAAAATATCGGTCTCAAAATTTGAGAAATGCAAAAGCCGAAAGAAAAATACGTTCAAGTACAAAGTTTAATGATAAAAGATGTAAAAAAAAATTTCAACTAAATCTTATCCGGTACACAACAAAGGACTTGAAAGGACTCACAATGTAGGACGAGACAGCTGTTAGAGCCTCGTCTAGTGGCCGCCAGGGTACCGGCTGATTCTAATGGACTTGATAGCCGAATCCTTTGTTTTGTGCTGGATAAGATTTAGTTGACATTTTTTAAATATCTTTTATTATCAAACTTTGAACTTTAACGTAGTTTTCTTTCGACTCTTGCGTTTCTCAAAGTTTATGACCGATATTTTATGTATAAAAAAAAAGTTCTAACGTTCAAAAACTGTCGCGGTTCAGAAAAAAGATGAAATAGTTTTCAGTGAAGTTCCTACCCAAATGAAGTAGCTAAACGTACTTTATTTTACTCTAATCAATTTTCTAATGTTTCAGCTCGATATTTGATTTACGAAAGAATCCCTTGTAACACTGTCTCTATGAAAACACCACAAAATTAGTCTTAAGGTGGAATGTGCATCGCTTGCACCTCACAGCCCCTACCTGGTGGTTAATGACACTACAAATCGGCTCATCGAGGTCTGAGTGGACATTAATGCTTAATTTGTTATACTGGAAAGTCTGTTCTACGGCCATACTTCCAAAGTTACAATAAACAAGTTTTTAATCACAAGTGTATATTTATACTTCTATTTCCTCGTCACAAATTGGCGATCCATGCCAGCATAGAAGCACAACGACGAGACTACTATGATTGCCAGCTAGATCAAACTTGCTCTATCTTTGACCAAAGAACCTGAATTTTGGAAATCTACGGACTTGCTGAAGCTCGAGCCAGTGAGTAAGTAATCCAATAGCGAGTTCACTGAATATAACTCCTATTTGACGAAGAAATACGTCTACCAAAAACTCCACAAAACATTAGGCTCGTCAAATAGACGGTAAGTCCTAGAGCGTGCTAAACAGTGCAGTAAGGCTCTAAAAAAGACGGAACGAATTCTTCTGAATGCAAACCAACGACCTCACCAGTGACACATTGCAGTCAAGGGATTCGAGATCGACATCAGAAACCTTCGGTTGCCATCTCAACTCCTGTCACCAAGGACGAGGTCGAGCTCCAGTTAAAAACATCAAAGTAAGCAAAATAAAAATAAGATAGGTCAGGAAAACCTTTACAAGGTAAATTCGATTGTAAATCCTCTTTACCTATAGAATAGCGGTCTATAT
>NC_046665.1:47129057-47220661 GCF_010883055.1 Belonocnema kinseyi
GTGTGAACTAGGTAACGCGAAACTCTACATTTTTTTACGAAAACTATTTATTTAAATATCTCAGCAAAAAAAAATCTGTAGATAAGGACATTATTTTTGAATTAATATCTTATGCCTTACTCTCCCAAAATTTCTGAAAAAAATCCTACCATGGTACCTGTAGAATTTAGAGATCTTAACAAAAGGTCAATTAAGTCTAAAAGAAAAAATTGGTCTTCTACATACTGAAAATGCAAAAAGAGCTACAAAAATTCCGGAACTAGCTCGAAACTCTAATATGTTTGCGGATACAGAAGACGGGTCATCCGAAAGATCGTCGCCCGCAATTCGGGTTACAGAAATCGCGAGTGAATCACACGGCAATGCACCGCAAGAACAACAAACGTGACGGTTCGAGTTAAGTCAAGTCAGCAGAAATGAACATGTAATTTTGTCACCCGCAAAAAACATCATTCGAACCATTGAACCTCTGCGGGGAAAAGACGATAACGGAACCGAAGATTTCATTAAATCAAAAGAAAGGGCAAACTCTCGATGCTCTCAGAAGGAATTACTTTTAGACTACATAATCGCCGAAAAAATATTAGATAATGCCAAAAGAGTAATTCGTTTCATACCAATAAATGGTTACGATGATTTATACAAAGCTCTCAGACAAAATCTAGGACTTGTTAGCTCAGTTGAACTTTTAAGGGCAAAATTAGATACCTGCAAGCAAAAGATTGGCGAAACTGTACAGAATTTTAACATGAGATTTAGACAATGCCAAAATGTACTGAATTATGCAGTACAGTCAGAACACACTTAAGAAATGTCTTGTAGCATCGCACTGGAAATCGAAGAAAAATCAGCAATTAAAAAATATGGCTTAAAAGGACTCCATGGTTCATAACCAGCCCTTTGACCTGCTCGTTGGGGGCCTATTGTTCCGTCCGAGTCGAGTCCCGACAATTACAGTCTTCTACAATCTACATTCTACAAGCTACACTAGCTACAGCGAACATGGATGCGAACCATGGAGCAGCGGTAGCAGGTGCAATTAGAAAGGGAGAAATTACAAAGAGATAGAAGAGGCAGTGCAGAGCAAAGTAATGTTAGAATATGACCAATTATAAATTCAGACTTGAAGTGCAGACCAAAGCAGTGTTCAAATTTGATCAATTTTAAATTCAAACGTGTAGCTTTTATAAGATTCAATTTCGCTGTAGATCCTGAACAAAAGTACAAAGTAACAGAAACCAAAAAAACATGGATGAGAATAATAAAAAAATCCTTCGTTAAAAAAAAGTGTTGGCCCTGAAAAGGGCCGATTTTTTTCCTGAAAAGGACAAATTATCTCCAAGTAAATAAATTCTCTAGTATCTCATTGAGGATAGAAGTATCTAACTGCTTCTTAAATGTTCCAAAAAATTTCGTCGTTGTTGTTGAACACATTTCTCCAAACATATTCAACTAAATAATGTTCAGTCCAGCTAATTTTAACACTACTTTGCTCTGCACTTTAAGTCTGAATTTATAATTGATCAAATTTTAACACTACTTTGCTCTGCACTACCTCTTCTTTCTCTTTCTAATGTCTCTTTTTCTCATTGCACCGCATTCATATTCGCCATGGCACTGTAGCTTGAAGAAGACTGTACTGCCGGGACTCGACTCGGACGGAACAATGGGCCCTCCAACGAGCAAGTCATGGGGCTAGTTACGAACCATGGAGTCCTTTTAAGCCGAAAATATATATTGAATTTTAAAGATGAAATTGGCACTCAAGTTCGACCTTTGAGACCAAACACTATAAACAGAGCACAACAAGATGCATTAGAAGCAGAAATTTGGTTCCATGAAAAACAACAAAATAAACAACGGTCTTCAACATCCACCAAAAAACACAGTCCATTTCAAAAACCTGTCAATTACCAAAAACCCACTGTCTCAACCCACAATATGTCCCTATCACAAAAAAGTCAGCAGTTTCAGCTGTATCAGGAAGACTCTATTTCATATCAGTCAGCATATACGAAACAAGAGGAACAAACCGATTGCTGGTCGACAGTGGATCCTCAATAAATTTGATAAAAGATGAAATGGTTCATCCAAAATATCCAACAGAAATATGCAAAAAAGAATTTTTTATGGGAAATGATAAACATAAAGTTCAAAAGCAAGCAAAAATTAAATTTCAGAATAAGGACCATATTTTCTACATCCTCCCTGATGAGTTTCATTACCTGAGGATGGACTTATTGGAATCCCTTTCCT
The DNA here is from genome assembly GCF_010883055.1 of Belonocnema kinseyi. Taxonomy (NCBI): domain Eukaryota; kingdom Metazoa; phylum Arthropoda; class Insecta; order Hymenoptera; family Cynipidae; genus Belonocnema; species Belonocnema kinseyi. The sequence continues at coordinate 47,131,314 of NC_046665.1, forward strand.
ACATTCTTACGACTACAGCTTAACAAAGACTACTTTGAAATTAGATAAAAAAGTTCATCCCCTTCATAGCGATGGAATTCATATTCCCAAACACACTGTAAGGCTTGTCACGTTGGACTGCAATAGGAAAGATGGGCATGCAGTAATTGAAGATAACGCTTACATTCCTGACTCAATTTTTACAATTCGAAATCATGAAATTAAAATCCCGCTTTCAAACGAAAAAGAAGAACCTTTAACAATAAATACATCAGACATCCAAATTAAAAATGTAACAACGAAACAACCCGAAAAACGAATCTAATACATCACACAAGATGAATTGATAAAGAGGTTTAAATTACTGTCAGAAAATACAAGACTTCAACACATTGAAGACGAGTACAGAACAGGTATAGAAAAAATCATTAATGCGTATCATGATATCTACAGATTACCAGGAGACCCACTTACATGCACAAACTTGACATCATACAAAATTATTCTAAAAGACAATGAAATAATAAACATTAAATCCTACAAGCCACCAGAATGTCACAAAGCTGAAATTTTGAATCAAGTTAATGAAATGCTTATAAAAAAAATAATTCGAAATTCAGATTTACCATACAATTCACCGATATGGGTTTTACCAAAGAAAATGGATGCGTCAGGTAAAAATAAATGGCGCATTGTCATTGATTTTAGAAAACTAAATGAAAAGACCGAACAAGACGCATATCCCTTACCCTTAATTGATGACATAATCGATCACTTAGGGAAAGCAACATTTTTTTCTGCTTTTGATTTGTGCTCTGGTTTTCATCAAATTCCAATGGACACTGAGTCAAAAAAATATACTGCTTTCTCGACACCAGAAGGGCATTCTGAATACGATCGTAAGCCATTCGGATTAAAAAATTCTCCTGCCACGTTCCAGAGAATGATGGACACCGCATTAAGAGGTTTAATAGGGAAAATCTGTTTTGTGTATTTAGATGATATTTTTGTGTTCGGCTCAACAATCCAAGAACATAACAAAAACATGATCACACGTTTCGAGACGTCATACAGGATTGAAATTACAACCAGATAAATGCGAGTTTTTAAGACCTGAACTCGGATATTTAGGACACATCATCACAAAAGACGGAGTGAAACTTAACCCAAAAAATTAGATGCTGTTGTAAACTTTAAAACACCAAAACAACCAACGGAAGTTAGATCGTTCCTCGGACTTGCTGGTTACTATAGAAAATTTATCAAAAATCTTTCAACAATCGCTAAACCATTAATAGAATTGACCAAAAAGGACAAAATCTTCGATTGGACATCAAGCTGCGAAGAAGCATTTCAAAATTTGAAACAATGTCTCTGTACGACACCCGTTTTACGTTATCTACATTTTAGTAAAGAATTCACATTAACAACCGATGCTTCAAACGTTGGTCTCGGTGAATTTTATCATAAGAAGGACATCCCTGTTGCTATATTTCACGAACCTTAAATCCATCAGAATTAAATTTTACAACAAGTGAAAAAGAACTTTTAGCTATTGTTTGGTCAATACGACGATTGCGACAGTACTTATTAGAAAGAAAGTTTAAAATAAAAACTGACCATCAAGCACTAAAATGATTAATGAACGTAAAAGATCCAGCATCAAGACTTCTACATTGGAGACTCAGTTTAGAAAAATATCAATATGAAATTGATTATATGAAGGGAAGGGAAAACACAGCGGCTGATGCACTATCAAGAATTTTTCCAATCCAAAAAATTCAACAAAAGAAGTAAACAGCGCTAGCAGACTTCAATCCCATAAGCACAGTTCAAATATGAAAAAGGAAAACACAATGTTATTCCTTCTACTTTATCGGGATCCGACACTGAACCAACGAGTTCTTCAGAAGAAGAAGAAGATAATCACGATCCAATTCCATCTAAGCAAAATAAAATGGAATTATCAAAAAACGAAAAAAGCGGAACAGGCAATTCCGATTTATTAAATAAATACCATAAATGGCTCTTGAATCGTATAGAACCTCGAACCAAATGGAAACCAAATGCCGAAGGAAAACTTTGGATCAAATTTATCAAAAATCCTAACAGAAAAGTGAGCAACTCAATACAATTGCCAAATTATGATGAAAAAACGTGGTTATCAAAGTTACATGAATCAGTTCATCAAAGCAAACAAAGAAAATTAACAACGGTAAGACTCCATTTTTCGGAACCGACGATTACAAATCTCAAAAAATCAAGATAAAAGAATTGATCACATTTCTGGAAAGCGAAAACAAGGAATTTAAATTTTTCATATGTACAACGCCAAATGAGGAATTGACAAAAAAAGAAAAAGAAGAAATTATTAAAGAAAGTCACGGAAGTGTCGCATGACAAAAAGGTCTGCGGAAAAATATGGAAAACGACATTCGTGACTATGTAAAAAAATGTCCAATTTGCCTAACTCAAAAGTTAACACGCATCAGGCCAAAATTAAAGCAATCATCCCTGATATATCCGTTGAACCAAATGACAAAATTGCCATGGACACTTTTGGTCCATTGCCGTTAACCCAAAAAGGAAACGAATATATTTTAACAATTCAGGATATGTTAACAAAATACCTACTTTTGATTCCGATGAAAAACGTACAGGCAGAATCGATAATCAATGAACTCTTTGATCACTACATTTATATTTTTTCATCCCCGAAACATATTTTAACTGATCAAGGAAGTAACTTCGTTTGCGAACTGATTCAAACTTTTGAAAATCTTTTCAAAGTTAAACACATTTAAACAACAGCTTTCTATCCACAAAGCAATGGATCACTGGAAAGAACACTCTGCCGTAAAAGATTTAATAAAAACCGCTATGGAAGAAAATCAAACTGACTGGGATTAAAACCTCAATATTATTGCAATGGCCTACAATACCGCAGTACACGAAGGAACTGGCTTTTCGCCATTCGAACTTACCTTTGACAGGAAAGCTAATTTGCCCTCAATTTTAGCAACTACTCCATTATTAAAGTACGAAGAACTGGTTTCTCTGTGGAAAACACGTCATGAAAAATATTTACGCCAAGCAAAAGAAAAAATTGAAAAATCAAAGCAAAAATACGTAAAAGGAGGACGTTACCTTACCCATGCAAGCCGTCTAAAAGCATTTTATTCTTAACTGCCTACAGAGCGAAAATGAAGAATCTCCTCTTGCTGATGACGCTCATTTCCACTATTTCCGGAATTATCACTATGAAATCCTTGAATCACACAACAGTCTTTGCAGAAGATATTGGACCAGTTAAACTCTACCACGAAACATGGAATCTAATTGTCGCGATCGACACAGAAAATATTAACGAAAGGTTTATCAAATTAAGGGAAATATACTCTACAACTTTGATAATGTGTACAAAGTCTGCACAAAAATTCTAATTAAAAGTGGTAAACAATCGCATTAAGCGTCTAGATAACAATCGTCAGTTACTTACTTATATATTAGGTCTTGTCAGGACTAAAAGAGGATTTTTTAAAATTTTATTGGAAGTGTTTCTAAACGTTTGTTTAGAACCCTTGATCAAAATGACCTCGATTATGTAAATAATGAACTTGACCAATTATTCCAGGACAATAAAATGTTTTCCTCTAATATCACAAATCAAGCTAGAATCTTAAAAACGTTACTGAATTCTGCATCCCATTATATTGTCTCATTGAATGAACGCAGCAAACAGAATATTAAAAATGTTAACAAAATAACGAACAGTATTCATGAAAACACAAGAAATGTAATCATATCGAACCAATTAACAATTTGCACTTTAGTTATTAATGAACTAAGTAAGAATATAAATTTACTAATAGACGCAGTGAATGACGGAAAACATTGTATCATTCATCCGCAGATACTGCCTCCCAATATATTTATGGAAGAACTGCAAACCTTCGAAGTGAGGCACAATACTAAATACCCTATCCAATTAAAAGAAGAGAACTACCAACATCTAATCGATATATCCGAAATAGGAATAGCAATTATTAATAAAAGGTTGCTATATTCAATTAAAATATCCCTTCTAGAATCTGATACTTTCTTACTTTTCCGATTAATCCCTATTGCCAAGAAAATAGGAAATGTCTTTCTTGCTGTAATTCCTGAACACGAATTTTTAATTGATAATAAACAAAAAACCTTGCATGTACCAACTGATAGAGAAACTTCAACTGCTGTAAAAATCTCGACGTTCATAAAATATGTAAACCGAATCAACCATCATATCTGATTTCTGAAACCCAAACCTGCGACAATCAATAACTTTTGTCAAATATCTCCGTTTAAAATTAACGAACTTGTATATATTCAATTAAATGACGAAAAATCATACTTATTAATTCCTGAGAAAGATTTAGAAATAAACATACTTTGCGACAAAAATGCTCAGCATCTAACTTTATCAGAACCAATTTTTATGGAATCAAATGAAACTGTATTCTTCAAACTGACAGTTTAATTATAAAACTACGAAAAACTTCTGAAATCAGAAAAATTACATATTATAATACATCAATTAATATACCGTTCAATGCTGACAAATTATCGCAGAATCAAAATTGCTTCCATTGCAAAAAGCTGTCAAACCAATTGACTTAAAAGAAATGTGCGAATCGCTAGATGATATTGAAAATTCATTAAATAAAATTAAACGAGAGCGACGAACTGGTACTTGGTCCGAAAAAGTACCCGAAATGTTATCGTACATCGGATACACATCAATAGGTTTAGTTTTAATTTACACTTTTTACAAATGCGGCTTTTGCAATTTATTACAAAAATTATGTCCAAAAGTATGTATCAACCTATTATGCGTCAAAAATAGGATAGAAAATATTAACCCACAACCAGTTGTAAGGTACGTTTGTCAAACACCATCGACATCAGAAATAGGTGATGTAAATGAACCTGAAGTAGTACCCCAAAATGTCAGAATACGTTTTCCGGGGGTAAAACGAATCCAAAACGGGGGGTGTAACGCTGTCTCTATGCAAACCCCACAAAATTAGTGTTAAGGTGGAATATGCATCGCTTTCACCTCACAGCCCCTAGCTGGTGGCTAATGACACTTCGAATCGGCTCATCGACGCCTGAGTGGACATTAATCCTTAATTTGTTATATTGGAAAGTCTGTTCTACCGCCATACTTCCAAAGTCACAATAAACAAGTTTTTAATCACAAGTGTATGTTTATACTTCTATTTCCCCGTCACACCCTTAAGGAAATAATAGATATGAGATTAAATAGGGAACAAAGCCACCATTAAAGTTGAGAAAATAAAAAAATATATACTTCAAATTAAAACATTAGGGAAAGAAAATGCAGGTTCGTATGGAAGAGATCCGTATTATGTATACTAAATACGAAAATGAATTTAATTTTAAAACACACTATAGAATATTTTCTATAAAAATATTTCACATACTGCATAATATTTTTTTATCAATTGGTTCAATTGGCTTGCAATATTAAGTATTGCCATTTTTCCTATCCAATTTTGCCCACATGAATTAATCCACAGGCAAAAAGAAGGATCGCTTGAACTTGGCACTTTTAGTCAGAAAGTACAAAAATGGCAGTTAATATTGTAAATCAAATATCGGACTGAAACTTGGCAAAATGCAGCAGAAGACCACAAAGTACGTTTATGTACTTAATTTGAGTGGGAATATCCCTAAAAATTATTTTCAAAGAAATTAAGTGGGATCATTTTTTGACATAACCTTGAAATTTGTTGAACCTAAGAACTTTTTTTTTATTTAAAATATCTGCGACATGGAAACAAATACATATAAACGTACCTTACTGCCGGCTCTTGCATTTCTCGAAATTTGAGGCTGATATATTACATACAAAAAAGTTCTTAGGTTCAAACAATGTCAAGGTACGAAGAAAATATGTCACAAAATAGACCCAGTCTTAATTTCTTTGAAAATAATTTTTAGCGAAATTGCTACTTAAGGGCATGTGATACTTACAGTTTCCCCGGCTTTTTCCCACAAAAACGAACATTTTTAAACACTGGATTCGGATATGCTATAAAATATCATAACGGACGTCCCCAGCCTCTTTTGAGGGATAATAACAAAAAAATGTATTGTGCTAAATAAAATTTTTTGCATATGCATTATTTTGAGGTTACGTCGTTTTTCATCTCTGCCTTTCCGATAATCTGGAAATTATTTATGAAATATACTTTTTAAATTGGCTGCAAAAAGTGTTAGTTCCGGGAGATTAGTTAATATGTTTCTTTGTAAGTCGAAAGTTTTCGGCCAAAAATATTGTGTAGTTTGGAAGTAACGCTCGGGTGAATTGTAACACACATAACCTCGAAATTTACACGCACGTTGTTAGCAATATCAAACAAATTTTGATAAAAAAAAAAAAAAAAAAAATGTGTGCGGAGACGTCCGTTAGCATGTTCGCTATCATTTCCCAGATTTTTAAGGCAAAACATTTCTTATCCTAGGAAAAAAACCGGGGGAATCTAACACTGAAAAAATCGATACTATTTTTTAAGCGCTACGCAAATTAATCACATTTTGCTAAATTAAAACTTTTTTGAATTGACCTACAAAAAAGTGTGTGGGGACGTCCGTTAGCATGTTCGCTATCATTTTCCAAATTTTTAATACAAAATATTTATTATTCTAGAAAAAAGCCGGGGGAGCCTAAAACTGGTAAAATCGACAATTTTTTAAGTATCACATGCCCTTAAATGAAGTACATAAACGTAGCTTATGGTCTTCGGATATATTTTCTAATGTTTCAGTCCGACATTTTATTTACAAAAAAAAGTTCTCAAGTTCAAAGACAATTCAGTAAACTGAAAGTGAGACAGGTAATATAGGTATTTGAGTCTTTTACACGCCCTTAAAAAGTATTAATTAAAATTGAATTGTAAATCCTTCAAGATCTTGCAATCAATTAACGGAAAAAATTCTTTAAACACTTTTAAAGTAGTTTTCGAATATTTTTTTAAACAGTGGTCATAATTTGAAGGCACTTTTTTGAGCAACAAAAATATTGTGAAAAATTGGGATCAAGGAAGATGATGAAAATAAGCGTAACTTCACACACGTTTTGCTGACGCGCAAAATCAAGCCATTCATTAATATATTTCTCTCGATTTTACACGTGATTTTCGAATTTAATTCAAAACGTAAACTACTTTTTACTAGGAATCTCAATGCTGGGTCTCGAACTCAATTACTAAAGTTTGAATGTCTTGAGTTTAAACTTGCGCATTAAAGTCGAATATTTATCTAAAATGATTTAATTTTAATTTAAAATTATTAAGTTTTCATCGGCCTAAACTTAAAATCCCTAGGACATTAAGAATCAATTTGAAGTGAGAACATTTTGAACGATTTAATTATAAAATTGTACTCTTTCGTTTAAATTTTGTATTGTATGATCTAAAACGACTTAAATTGAAATCTAAGGAATTTTATATAGTTACATATTTAAAAAAAAAAAATTTACTTCAAAAACTTGATATTTCAAACTGCCCAGTTTTGAATAATTGAATATGAACTTAGACAATTTTAAATGCTTTCAGTTTGAAATTTAGGCGATCGACTGAACATAGGGCTCTACGGGGACCAGTCTTTGCAAAAATCATCAGTATTATAAAGCATAAGATCTTTTTATATTTACGAAATGATATTGAGTTTTATGACACTAATTAAATATTTACTAGGTTTAATTCTCGAGTTTATACTTTTAATATAGACTTCTTTTTTTTTGTAAAAACAATTAACTTTGCATTATTATAATAAGAAAATTAGTATATTTTGTTGATAATTGGTTTTTTTTAAATGTATATATTCAATTCATGAGTGGCATTTTCTTGGAAAAAAAGTTAAGACTGGAATGATTTTTACATATTTATTACCATATTATGTAAAAAAAGTACACAATTACGTACATTACTTTTTGCCGGGCAAAATGATACCATCATACTTCTGTTGGAACCATTTCATTGCGTCTTCTTTCGTCAGCCTGTGTTGGAAACCGACTTTTCCAGTTTTCCTTCTCCTATGAGCTACGTTGAATCCTGAAATCATTTCATATCGTAGTTTAAGTAACTTCCATTGTTTCAAAATGTTTCTAATACATTTTCACCTAAAATATTAAATTACTTTATTATTTTAAGGAGGAACATGCAATGACTAAAATCCAAGATTTTCTAATGCCCTTGAAATTGGTTAAACTTGTATTAATTCCACGTCACTAAATCACAACAAAAAATTCCCGGTTATTTCCCGGTGTTTTACAAGAATATATTATCAACTATTTTCTAGATATTATTATGATCTCGAAGTTGGGCATGTTCCTTCTTAACTAAAGAGTGAAAAATATATATTCAACTTTAGAAAGAATTTGTTGACTCCATTAAGTAACACCCCCAGTAAAAGAAGTGGACATGGGTTGCAAATAAGAGACAATTTATCTAGCACACGTATTATTTCACTGTAGATTAAGCATAAGACAACAGAATCTACGATACCAGATAATGTGCAGCACTAAGCCGAATAGTTTAGAATTTTAGATTTGAATTTTAGTATATTGGTCAGGAGACTTACCGGGCCTTCCAAGTACGACGTAGAAGTCTAATCCGTAAATACCAATGCTTGGGTCATATTTGATTCCAAGATCGATGTGTTCCTGGATGCCGAAACCAAAGTTTCCAGTGCAGGAGAAGTTCTCTCTCCTCAATTCGTATTCACGAACCTATAATAATTAAAATAAGAGATAATTCAGATTTGGAATTTGTAAGAGAGATATTGTGAATCATGTCACAGATAAAATGAATCACTTACTTTTAAGCCACGCTCAAGGATTTCCTCGGCTTTAGCTCCTCGAACCGTGCAATGTACGGCGATTTTTTCATTCCTACGAATTCCAAAGGAACGAACCGTATATCTGGCTTTCGAGAAAACTGGTTGTTGACCAGTTAACTGCTCCAACACCTAAACGAAAATAAATTAAATTGCATTACCATACTTTGATTAATTGGGTAGATTTACAATGTTGGCTGAAAATATTTGTATGGCAACCCGCAAGAATATCTATAAAGCATTGGATGTGCCCGATTGGCGAATAATAGGAAAACACACTCTTTAAAATAAAATTATCCATAGATACCATATTGAATTCAATATGAAACATTTCAACTTCCTAATATTTCAAGTCCAAATATATTAAGTGTTCAGTTTGAACGAAAAAATAAAAAACAATAACGAGAGATGACTTTTTCACATATAAAAAATAATTATTGACCAAACAGTTGAACTTTTAACCTGATAATTAAACTTTCAAGCCAAAAAGGATTTTTTCAAAGAGATTTGAATTTTAAATAAAAAAAGATGCAGTTTCAACCAAGACAGATGATTTTTGTACCATAAAAGATGAATTTTTAACTAACTAGTACAATTTTTGACCACAAAAGATTATCTCAAAAAAATACTTAAACTTTCAACAAAACAGTTGAGTTTTTAACTAAATAGGTGAATTTTGAACCCAATGAAGAACTTTTGACATAATACGTGAATATTCAAAGAAATAGTTGAATTTTTAATTAAAAATGATAAATTTTGAACCAAAAGTGGACAAGTTAGTTTTTAATTTAAAAAAGTATTTTTCAACTGCGAACAAAAATTTCCCCGGGTTGAATGAAGCGAAAGAAGACATATTTTGAACAAAATAATAGGTGAATCCTTTACCAAATAGATAAATTTTCAACAAGAAGGTTACTTTTGAAACAAGAAACATGAATTTTTAACTAAAAAAGATCAGTTTACAACCATAAACGAAATCGTTAATTTTTCAACTAAGAGGCGAATCTTGATAAACATTTTTTTAACAAAGTACTTTAACTTTCAACTAAGTAATTGAATTGTCAGCCAAAAATATGGAACTTCGATAAAAAATGCATTTTTTACAAAATACTTCAACTTTAAACCAATTACTTCATTTTTAACCGAATGCAGCGTAAAAATTTATGTGAACTCCCGAAACCAGGTAGGATTTTTAAGATGCATTTTGATTTGTGCTTAAATACAACTTTTTTATTATTTTGCATAATTTAAAATGATAAGTGGATGAAAACAATTAAGATTTATAGGAAACTGAGTATTAAATGTGAAATTTTCATCACATACAGCGAAAAAATGACATAGTAAAATAATTATTTTATGACAACAAACTTTTTCACAAGTAATGTGTTTTTTCACTAAATAGCTTGAAAAGTCTATATGCAACACTTAATCTCCGATAAATCTTAATTTTTTGTTTTTACTTATTGCTTTAAACTAGTAAAAACAATGGTAAAATTGCTTCTACGTTAATTTTCAAATGCAACCAATGACGCATCCAAGAGTCTCCGGACCTGAGTTGCAATTTCCGGTTCTCAGGGTCCACTGAGTTTCCCGGTGTGCAATTTTTTTTACGTTATCAACCACGAATTAAAGATGAAAGGTGATCAATATTTAATGACACAACTTATTTTGATCTTAAAACTGAATACATGATAATGAGCCATATTAACCATTTGAAATCCTGCCGGACAACGAAGTAGCACTTTACTGTTCTTCCGGTCGTCCGTACGAATAATAGAAACTTCGTACGATTTTATGCTTTTAAACTTGAATTCTTTTTTTACAAACTAAAAAGACCTAAATGTCAGTCGTTACCAGTTATAACAAAAAGTTTCAGATTGAGACTCTTCAAAAGTAATGTCAAAAGTATTTATATACCCAAATAAACAAATATGTAACAATTTATTTATGAAATTTCTCTCGAAAACTTTAAAGAATCCTATTTTTTTTATTTCTAAATTCTGAATTTCTAAACAAGTTGCATCAAAATATAGGTAGATTTAAAACAAAATTAAAACGGTAGCAATAAAAATAAAAATTGAAATTACCTTAGAAGCACGAGTCAATCTATCACCAGATTCTCCAACACAAATATTAAGGCAGAGTTTCCGAATCTTGACTTCTCTCATGACATTTTTGGAAGGATCTTTCTTCTCCTTCTTGGTCTTCTCCTTTTTCACCTTTTGCTTGGTAGGAGCTTTCGCCGCGTCCTATAAACCACAGAACCAAAATTTTATATGACTTAAAAAACGAATCACATAATTAACAAAAAAAACCGATCACAAAATATTATCCAAATCGAAATTTAAAATATATTTCTTGGAAAATGTTAGGTTAGGTTCACAAAAACACGTTCTTGATATGAAAACAAAATTTTCAAGTAAGACCCGGACACAAAACGAAATTTAACTTTATATGAAATGAAAGTCTCTTAATCTTTTTAAATACATAATTACACATTTTTGTGATCGATTCCCGAGATATTAACGGATTTTAAGAGAAAAATGTCGAGGATAAAACGCACCGCCATTGTTCTAGAGCAAGAGAAAATCCTTGCGCCTCCTTGCGAAGAAGGCATTAACTATAAGCACGCGTGCCAAGTTAAAAAATTTAATTCTAGTGATTTCGAAAATATCAAGGGCTATTTAGGTTTAAGAACTTACTAGACAAGCGAATTTTGAATGCAATGGTAAAATGATTTAGCGTTTAGGTAGAAAAAAAAGATAAAAAAATGAATATTTGAAAATTATAACGAAGGTTACCTTGCAAGGTGTAAAATTGAGGAGGCACTCAAAAAAATTGTTTGCGTAATAGTAAATAAGAACGCAGCTTGCAGACTAGGTTTGTCCAAATATTTTATACATGTAAAAATTCCACCTTCGTTTTTTCTTGATCGATCCCCACCAATTTCTTCGTTTCCCAGCAAAAAGCAATTTCGTATTTTTTGATTTTTTAATTGGGTAACATTAACCCGTGCCCCCGGACTCTTCATATTAAAATAGAGATTCAAGGTAGTTGTCGTTTCAAGTCAGATATATATAAAAATAGCTTTTCTATGATTGTAAGAATCAAAATATAATAACTGATGTCATTTCAAATAAAAAACATTATTTTTATCGCTTTTTATCGCTCGCAAGTTTGAGCGCGCCTAGGGCCCGCGACGGTTGAATCTCGCGCTTCGCGCTCGGATATTTATTCTTTGCATTTAAAATGCTTGAAAAAAACATTATCAAAAAGATCTCTTTTAGATGGCAGTATTTATATGCGTCTTCATATTCTGAATTGTCTACTTCATTAAGTATAGTCAAAGATTAAGTTTCTCAAAGCTTTGTAGGCTTTGAGGTACACATTCTCATCGTGACACTCGCGCTGCGCGCTCGATTTCCGACAGACATTTGTAAATAGGTTTTGTTGGATTTTTTTTCTCGTAACTTTCGTCGTTTTTCCACACATTTTTTTTTATTTTTATTTTTTTTCTCAACGTTATTTTTCACGAATAAAACAAAAAGTACGCGTCCTATCAAGAAGTGATTCTTAACGAAATTGTAGATCTCTTTTGGGATAACCATTTTTGTTAATTCATCTTTTTTCGTATCCTACATACTTTGTCCACAAATGGACTTTTTATTTTCCATTATTTTGTGTGCCATCAAAATTTGAATTTTCGATTTTTGAAGAAAATCCAAAAATTGGTTATGATAATCTTGTAGGGCTTTCAAAAACACTATAACTCTGGGAATTTTCTTTTTATTGAAAAAAGTCAATAGGATAAATTGTTTGTTCTTTTTAATACTATAAATATCCGTACGTAGAATTTTCAAATTCTAAAAAAAGTGTTCTAAAAAATTTTCAAAATGTGCTCACTTTTTGAATTTTTATCAAAAATGGCTGGTTCACGAACTCGTCCTTTCTTTTAGGACCTAAAAAAAGTGTGCCGAAGATGAATTTGATTCATTAATTTTTTCGAGAGTTATCGTGCTTACGGACGGACGGCCGGACGGACAGACAGACTTTCTCAATTATTAATGATGAGAATGTAAGAAAAAACATTAATTTGAGCCATGTGTTTTGCAATTGATTTTTTTTCACTGTCGCTTCTTACCAATTATTAAAAAATGATTGCATTTTAATAAATGACGGCTTACTTTTTCCGGGAAAAGATTCTCTACAACTTTACTGTTTTCAATTTTAAATGTAAATTTTTCTATGGCTAAAATCGTTAGAACGTTTTTTGTTAAGAAAACTTTTTTCAAACAAATAATTGTATTTTAATATTACTTAGTTATGGGGCCATCCATATAACACGTGGACAATTTTTCACCACTTTTTGACCCCAAACTTATTGTTAGTTTTTAGCATCCAAACAATCATACCCCGTGGGTTTGAAGAGTACTAAAATGACGTTTTTCATTCGAATTTTTGACGAGTCAGTCAACGAATTTCGAACTGTTAACTATGAAAACAAAAGAATCTGAAATTTTAGTGAGTGACTAAAATGACGTCCATAGCATTGTCGCGAGCTCCCGGGCAAGAAGTCCAAAAGGAGCGATGAATTGATTGAAAAAATTCGAAATAGCTAAGGAACGTGAGCTTAAACATGATTGGAATTTTAAAAAAAATTCGTGTCCACGTGGAATCTAGCTAGACACCCCGGCCCCCCTCGTGGACAAGCGTGGAATTTTGCCATACCCCCAACCCCCTAAAATATCCACGTGATATATGGATGGCCCCTGTTTAAAAAATTGGAAACAGTAGAGATGCAGAGAATGTTTTCCCGGAAAAAATAAGCCGTTATTTATTGAAATGCAATCATTTTTCAAAAAATGGTAAGAAGCTACGAACAGAAAAAATTCAATTGCAAAAAACATGGTTAAAGTTAATGCTTTCTTTGTTGTGAGTTTTAACAATTTCCAGTTTTTTAAATTTTTTCCTCTTTAAATTGTAGAAAGTTCTTTTTTTCTGGAATTATTTAAACAAGTAAAAAATGTTGAGAGTAATATACTTTTTAACGATATTTGGCAATTATTTAAAGAATTTAAATTTTTTTAACAATTTTTTCCATGTAAATATTGAAAAGTAACTACTTTCTAGAATCGAAAACGCATTTGATAAATGCTAAGTCATATTTTGTGTGAAAAAAAGTTTCCCATTCCTTAAACAATTTTAATTTGTTTTAAAAATGTTTTTTCCTATCAATCTTAAAAAATTAATTAATGTTAAAAGTGATATTTATTGTGAAAGATAGTAAGCAATTATTTAAACAGTTAATCATCATTCTTTTGGGCCTTTTCATAATGATTGTGTAGAAAATGGTAGTTTCTTTGTGTATCTTATACTATGTAGCTTATTATTCAGTATTTTCTTATTTCAGAACTTTTGCCCTAATTTTGCATAGAATTTTGTTCACTCAAGATATTGATAGTTATTTTTTCAAATTGATTTCATTGATAAAAGAAAATACTGATTAATAAGCGACGTAGTGTAAGATTCGAAAAAATTAGAATTTTCTCCGTCTTTCCTATGCAAAGCAGCAAACGTTATTATTTAAATAATTGCAAACTATCACTCATGCAAAATAGGCTCTTTCCATTCTTTATCTGAGCTTCCATGTCAAATCACCTGAAAAATTTAAGTTATTTTCATTAATCTTGATCCAAATAGCAGTATTTGTTCTCTTAGGTGTTAAAAGAAAAACATTTAAATGATTTTTTTTTTTAATTTTTTGTCTTTTTTTAACTCTCATAACTTTGGTCATTTTAATGCTATCAAGGAGTTTTTTTTTTAATTTTTTGTAATAAGATGCAGTTTTGTAGAAATATTAAAAAAAAAAAAAAAGATACCTTGATAGTATTGAAATCACAAAATTTATTAAAGTTAAACAAAAGACCAACATTCTTAATTTTGAATAACTCCTAAGATTTTTGAATTTAAAACAAATAACTTTAATGTTTTTCTTTCAACACCTAAAAGAACAAATACTACAATCTTCATTAAGATTACTAATAATACCTTACATTCTTTAAATGATTTGACATGAAATTCTTCACTTACGATAATTCCAGAAAATGATAATTTTTCAGGATTTACAGGATGAAACAATTGCAAAACATCTTTAAAAAATTCTTAATTGTGCCACAAATCCCATAAAATAACTTTTTGTGATTTACATGGAAAAATTGTTTGAAAAATATTTTAAAAAATTGTTAAATAAAAATACTTAGGAACTTGTGACTTATCGAGTAAAGATAATTAATTTTTTGAAATTTAAAAAAATATAGCATGAATTTTACATAAAAATGTGTTTTACTTATTTTTTGGTTGTTTTCGGACACAATACAAGTGGTTTGAAGCTGTCAAAACAAAAGTTTTTCAAATTAGCAAAAAATCTGTAAAAAATGGTTCGAAACCTTTGTAAATTCATGAAAATTTTTTGATATTTTTGAGATCCTTGTGAAATATTAAAATATTTGTAATATACTTGAAATATTTGCGGAAGCTTCAGAAATTGTCTGGAATATTTAAAACCTTTCTGAAAATTTTGCAAAACCTTTATGACATCTTTTTGAAAATTGTTCAAAATCTTCGTGAAATCTTTTAATTCTTTTTTGGTCCTTTCTAAACCCCTTGTAAGATCTTGAAATTGATTCTACACTTAAAAGTCAAATGGCGAATCTCTTAATTTAGTTTCAAATTGTGACTAAAAAGTTTTAAAAATAAGAAAATCCAAAATTTAAGATTTAAAGTAACAAGATTTTTAAAATAGCAGAAAAGATAGAAAATTGTGAAAATTGTGATGATCGCGGAAGTGGCGAGTACTCGGAATAATAAGACTCAAACTTAAGTTTTTTAATCATAGTTATTATTATCGTTAATATCCATATAATTATCAATAGCTACAGTAAAACACAAAACAAAAATGTGATATCTGTACATTTTCCTTATGCGAACAACATAATCTTTTCTATACCAGTAGCCTAGAATAGGAAGAAACTAAATCATAATATTCACAGATATTTTACAGGATAGGTTTTTTCGACTCTTCGACGTGTATATTATGCCCGATCCTTCATTACCTAATCCGCAAAAAAAAGAGAAAAAAAAAGAAAACAAAAACCCTAACAAAATTAAATAGAAGTTGAAAAAATTCCGCACAATTTACACGTCGAGGACGTCCGATATATACTTAACTCGTAACTCTAATATATGTTTTTTTTTTCATTATTTCGCTCGCTCAATTTTTACTTCTACACTGTACATATGCACACCGCATCTTTTACACTGTACATGCACACGCTCAACGAGTATCTGCGCTGCCTTAAATTATTGATTAGCAAGAAATCGAGAGAGTGTTTGAAATTCGAAAATTTCGTATTCATTTGGAAATTATACCACACACAAAGACGCCCTTCCTACAATAAAATCACAGTCAAAAGAAGATAAATATACATTCATTTTAAATAATCCCAAGTGTTCTATTTGAGACAAATTTTAAATAAAAGAAAAAAAAAGAAAAACGTAAATTATGCCGATTTATGTCCTCGATTGTGAATATCAAATAATATCCGAGCAGTTAACTAGCTGAACGCTCTCTCGGTTCCTATTTTTTTACATAATGTTACTCACTAGAGGCGAGCGCAACCTATGCGCGTCAGCGATAGTATTGTAAATAACTCATTACTTATCTTTACTCGTATTTTTTCACGGCTTTGTGTGATATAATGTTAATTTCTTGTCTATACACGTAAGCGCATTATAACCTTGGACACGATTCTAAAGAGACTATAATGCGCGGGGTTCCGTAGAAGTAATAGGATGGAAGTGTATCGAGGGGTGGCGTCAACGTTCAATGAGATCAGTCGTACCCTCTGGCACGACAGCTTTAAGCCCCTTCTAATTTCTTTTTTTTTTAATCGTAGTTCGATACCTCCATGTAAAAAGAACCTAAGATGTCTAAAACAACCACTCTGGAGTAATTGGTTGTCGAAACTAACTACTTTGGCGCTGCGCTGGCCCCTCGTTTCAGTATACATGCGCGGTATTCAATTCCAAATCAAACAGCAGATAGGTCTAATGACTGATATTCTCTAGTTCAGTATATTATTTACAATTAATTGTCATTCTTTTCTGATCTTTTGAATTAAACAAACTGAAAATAAATGTAAATAATAAACTAAATTAGATAGTATTAGTAGCTGCCTATACGTACGAAAAACGAAGGGACAACTGTAAAAGCAAACTAGATAGTTTACACGACCAACGTTAGAGTGGTCGTTTTAGAGGTAGACTCCGAGATAGGGTGATTTAACACGGAGCTATCAGTATATTCAACGCTCAGTACGGTTCTAACTAGCCTGTGTAACAACGTTAATGATAATTATTAGCAGTGGTAGTAGTAGTAGTAGTAGTAGTAGTAGTAGTAGTAGTAGTGGTAGTAGTAGTAGTGGTAGTAGTAGTAGTAGTAGTAGTAGGTTCGATAGTAGTAGTAGTATAGTAGTAGCATAGAGTAGTAACGTAGTATTCGGTATTAGAAGTAGTAATAATAATTAATATATAATTATAATCGTAGCAATAATGTCT
This sequence comes from Belonocnema kinseyi, assembly GCF_010883055.1. Classification (NCBI taxonomy): domain Eukaryota; kingdom Metazoa; phylum Arthropoda; class Insecta; order Hymenoptera; family Cynipidae; genus Belonocnema; species Belonocnema kinseyi. Next base: position 47,148,813 of record NC_046665.1, read on the forward strand.
ATAATAAAGAATCGAGAGTAATAATGAATATTACAAATCTTCCGATAATGTACATAGCGCTAGAATAATATTTTACATCTTGCTATGGGAATTTATGGTACACTAGGGATAAAGCTACGTAAGTAGTAGTCCTCGATTTTTCTTTATATTCTTCCCTTTCTTTAATATCTATCATTTCTGTTTCATTTCTGGAGGTCTCGATTAATTTACTCTCTATCTTCTCTCAACAAGAGCAGCAACGGCGACGGCGACTATCGATACAGTAATATAATACATAGGTATTTATATAGAGTAATATTATACAAAAACACATCACATATCGCGCGGACCAGAGACGGTCTTCCTTATGTTTGTATGCGATACATATCGTTAAATAATTAAAATCACAGTAGTTATGCCTTTGCCGGCTCGCTTAAATTGGTACAGTATTAACGACTATGCCTTAATATTTAGCTCATGTGTAGAGGGTAAAGTTTGTGTGAATGTGTGGTTTCTTTCAGGAATCTACTAGGTCCAGGTTAGGCGCGTTTGCGTTCCTCCCCACGAGTACTGCGAATCCTAGATTCTACAATTTAATAGCTCCTCAACAAGAAATTCTTCTCAATCAACGCGGCATTGGAAAAAGTGCAATTCCTTGACATGTTAAAAAAAGAGACCCAACCTCGGAAACCAAAAGTGTTTAAATTTTATAAATTAAATTCTATCACCAACGAAAGTTTACAGCACTTTTGGTTTCCGAATTCACTTTGGCTTTAGCAATTTCTCACCTTTTTTTTAGCAAAGAGACACGCGGAAGAAGAGAATTTCGCTAATCTCTTCGCGACTTTCTTTTTTTTATTATAAAGGAAATATATTTTTTCTCTCGTGGGTTGGAGACGCGACGCGAATCTGACTTTCGGCCAGTTCGTCCGCCTGATTGTCACGGTGCAACTGATGACAAGAGAGAAATTTGGACTCTCGTGTCGTTTGAATCCGATACATTTTCTGTTGTCCATCCGCTAAGACACTCCAGGCTTCATGCCACTTGAGAAGCGTCCGTTTGCGCGAAATGAAGACATTGTTAAAAAGATTAAAATCCAGGAGAATGCGAATCTGTCTCAGACGGTGGCGATCACGATGAGCAAGTGAGAGAGCTCCGCGACTCGGTGGAGAAGGTCGGGAGCGATCCGGGCTAGATTTTCGTTTGCAAAGTCACAAGCTGGAAATATGTGCACTACGTAGGCAGGCTGGAAACGATAAATTATTAAATGGTTAAAAAGAAATTTCCTTGAGAAGTAAAGTCGAAAATAATTGAACGTATCATTTGTGTTTCAAATTCAGGCCTCGGACACATTTCAAAAATAAAAAGCTCTGTTAATAATGGCATAATTGGCAAACTAGTAGCAAGATTTTGTTTTTAAATATTGCACTTCTATGACATAAATCAACCAGACTCTGAACCGATAAGAATGCTTTTAAAAACGTCGCATGAAATTTCGAAAAATGTATTTCTTTGAGAATAGAGAGATAAACTTCGAAAAAAACTATATTATACAGAACTTCCAGCAGTGCTATTTTCCATTTTTATTATATTTATTTGATATATTATATATTTTATTATATTCCTTATATTATTGTTAACTTTTGATTACATTTTTATAAAACTGTTTAATTAATTTTTGTATACCAAGGCTGTTAAAGGATTTTGATTTAAAAATTCCATGTTTTCCCCAGGGAAATTGAAAACAATTTGTAGCCTTTTAAAGTATTTTCAAACCCCAGGCACTTTTACACTTTCGATTATTATTTCTAAAATAAATTAGTTTCCAAGTTCAAAGACGTCCATATCTAGATTATATGCATATATATATATAATTTTTCAATTTGCAATTCACTAATTTACATACATTAGTTTCCAATAAGACGAATTTCTTGCATACATTCATTTTCAAGATTTCTGAATTTCAGAATTTTTTTGATTTGAAGGTTTTTAATTTGAAATTGTCCATTTTCGATGGTTGAACCTTAAACTAGTCAATTTTTTAAGTTTGAAATTTTAAATCTATTATGGCTTTTATCTTGAGATTGTACAAGTTTTAAACACTTAAATGCGGAATTAGATCATTTTTAATATTTCAATATACAATTATCCAAGCTTGAACGCTTCTAATTTGACATTTTTCACTTTTAAATATAATTAAAGTTAATTACTGAATTTAAATTTAAAATAATCAATAATAATTTATTATTCTTTTTTTAATAATCGAATTTTAAACAATTCCATTTAGAACGTTTTTGGCTCAAAAATGTGCAAGGCTGGCAATTTTAAATAAAATGTTACAACCTCCACGGATCCGTGCAGGTACACATTGGTAAATTTAAAACGCTACAAATTAAAAATTCTGCACGTTACAAAGCTTCAATTAGAAATTATGCAATTTTCAATGGCTTTGATTTTAAACTGTCTTAAACTAAAATAAAAAAAATTAATACGAGTTCACAGTATTCTAAATAAATTCTTGTATATCAGCCTTTGGGCCGAATTTTTAGAAATGTTAACAAATAATTGCGTCATCTATTACAATAGTGACATGAGTCCGAGGCCTCCAAATGAATTATTAAGACAGATAAAACTTTAAATCTACAAACCTGTCGTGAACCAGGTGCAGCGATATTGACAATTCCGGCAGCTTGTTTCTGCTGGAGGTAGGTTATAAATCCAGTTTGAAGATTCTTACTTTGCTGAAGAACATCCAGATGGTCACGACCACAGGGAAGTGCTAGCAGCATGCAGTGCTCATTATCAGTCTGTAAAAATAAAATAAAAGCCATATTTACATACAGAAATAAAAAAAAACGATGCACTACGATCTCCCATTTCTGCAACTTGAGGATTATTTAGCCAGTTGAATATTAAAATTACATGTTTCCATTCCAAAAATTTCCCTTCCGAACGCGTTACGAAAAAATATTACAGTTTAATTCACTATAGGCCTATAATGATTTCCCTAAAAGGAATTTCTCCAAATTTTCCCGATATTCTAGAAAAAGTATTATAGAAAATCATTGCATATAAGGAAATCAGCACAGAAATAATAAATGTTAAAATATTGAAAGAATTGATGCAAAAAAATAGAGAAACTACAAATGAATGATTTATTTAATGTGGGATTTAAAATGTTTTCCAGGGATTTCATAAATTTCTACAGGATTCCAAAAGAGTTCAAATGTTTCTTAATACAAGGTGTCGACTCAAATCCTGGACAAAAAATCTCTGAAAATTCCAGGTTTATCCAGGAATCTCAATCTCATTTCATGCATAATTTTTGGGGAGTAAAATTATAAATAATATTTTCTTTTTAGTTTCTAAGAGTTCCATTAATATTACAAGATATTTTTAAAAACTTTATCACGATAGATTACTCAAGTAATTAAATAATACTAAAAACATAATTAATATTTTCTTGAATTTGCCTCTTAATTCCATGAATTTGAATCATAATTCAAACGAATTTTTATTTTATCTACTTGATTGATTCTTCACTTTTCAAGTAGAAATTAAAATTTTCGAAAAGATAGATAAATTTTTAACCAAATAGTTGCATTTTCAACCGAAAAGATTAATTTTCTATCAAACATACGATTTTTGAGAAAAATGCATTAATTCTCCATCAAACAGTTGACCTTTTAGCTGAAAAAGGTCAATTTTCAAACAAATAGCTGAATTTTGAAATAAAAAAGATTAGTTTCAACCAAAAAAGAAATATTCAAATTTTCAATTAAAAAAAAAATCCACAAAAAACAGATTTATTTTTAAAACAAATGTTATTTAACTTTTAACCATGAAGTTTTATTTTCAACCGAAAATATGAATGTATTACTAAAATGATCAGTATTTAATTGCAATACATAAAGGACCCCGCACTAAATGTATGGAAAAATGGCTTTTGGTGGATTTAACTGAAACTTTGTAATTTTTAAGGTTATAAGTGCCGGATGAAATACCTGTAAAAAAATCCAAAAAAATGGACAGTTCTAGCGCTATGCGGGGCTAAGCGCTCAAGATCAGCGAATAAAACGAATTACAACAGATTTTGTTACAAAAGCGGTGTCAACGTAGAAATCACGGTTCAGATCGGGGTCTGTCATATTTTCGCCTACACCGTTGACTCATATAGCGCGCTTCTCAAGACGATCAAATGCTTAGTAAAGTTCAAATCTTCTGCGCTTAGCGTTTGGCCGTTCTGAGAAGCGCGCTATATGAGTCAACGGTGTTGACTCATATTGTCATTGGTTTGGCTAAACATGTTACTTACCACTTCTTGATGCGTGTTTCACATACAGACATCGCTTGTGTCGCTAAAGCTACTAGGATTGGTTTTATTCGCTAATCATGGGCGCTTAGCTTTCGGCCCTCTGGTGAAGGGTACACTGTTATTATCGATGTGCGCACTAGTTACTAATGTTACTTTGGATACCATTTCTGTCTTTAAAAAAGTAATTACTTAGTCAAGTTCAAATCTTGGGCGCTTAGCGTTTGATCGTTTCGAGAAGCGCGCAATATAACTCATTGGTTTGGCTAAACATATTACTGACTACTTTCTGATGCGTGATTCTTATAGTGACATCGCTTTTGTCGCGAAAGTTACTAGGAATGGTTTTATTCGCTGATCTTGAGCGCTTACCGTTCAACCCTCATGCGAAGGGTAGATTGTTATTATCGGTATGTGCGCACTAGTTACTAGTGTTATTTTGGGTACCATTTCTACCTTTAAAGAAGAGATTAATTAGTCAAGTTAAAATCTTGGGCGCTTAGCGATTGATCGTTTTGAGAAGCGCGCTATATGAGTCAATGGTGTAGGCGAAAATATGACAGACCACGATCTGAACCGTGATTTCTATGTTGACATCGCTCCATTTTTTTGGATTTTTTTTACGAATATTTCATCCGGCACTTATAACCTTAAAAATTACAAAGTTTCAGCTAAATCCACCGAAAGCCATTTTCCCATACATTTAGTGCGGGATCCTTTTGAAGAAAAAATATAAAGGATTAAAAAAGAAGATTAGTTTTCAAACAGGAAGATTAATTTTCTACCAAAACGATTTAATGAATTTTCATCTGCAATATACGAAATTTAAAGCAAAATATGAATCTTTGAAAAAAGGTTTAATTTTGAAGTAAGTAGTCTTATTTTCCAGCAAATGAAAAAAAAAGTTGAATTTTTAACTGAAATGATCAATCTTTAACTATAATAGTTGATTTTTACCCCTAAAAATGAATTTTCAACAAAGAAGACAAATTTTACAGAAAAAAATTTTAATTAAAAAGATAAATTGTCGATTAACCATTGAATAGTTAAATTTTAAGTTAAAATTAGTGTTTAAAAAAAGATTGAAATTTTCGAGTAAGAGAATGTAATTTTCAATTGGAATAGTTGCATTTTCAACTTTAAAAAAACTAATTTGGAACAAAAACGAAACTAATTTTTTTTTAAATTACATTTTCAAAGAAAGTGATGAATTTTCAACAAAAATGATGAATCTTTAACTCGAATAGTTAAATTTGAAACCAAAGACATGAATTTTCAACTAGAATCAATAAATTTACAACAATAAGCTTAATTTTGAACACAGAAGATTAATTTCTACTAAAAAAGTAAAAAATTCGAACTAAAAAGATCGTTTTTCAACCAAACATTGAATTGTTATATTTCTAGTAAAAAAATAATTTTCTATAAAACAAAACAACACATTTTCAAGAAAATAGTTCAAGTTGCAACTGAAATAGTTACACTTTTTAATGAAAAAATAATTTTCAGCCAACGAAAAAACGAAATTTCCAACAAAATAACTCATTTTTCAACCGAAGAGATGAATTTTTAAATAAAATTATGAATCTTTAACGAAAAATTAAGTATTAACAAAAAGCCTATTAGTTGAAATTTCAACCAAAGAAGATTTAATTAAAACAAAAAAAAACAAACAAAAAAACAATGGATTCAAGCAAAAAGAACGAATTTTCAATCAGATACTTGAATTTACAACTAAAATCGATCAATTTTCAGCTAAAAACAGAATAGTTCAAATTTCACTTAAAAACATTTATTTCAACCAAAGAACGTGTTATTCAATTTAATATTACAATTGAAAAAAAATAAGTACACTCTAAAAAAAATTCCCTGACTTTCGAAAAAAATGCCCTGACATTTCCAGGTATATAAAAATTCCCTGGCAATTCGAGGTTTTCTATGTAGGGTAGACACCCAGTAATACATCAACGGATTTCAAGGCAGGTCAGGGAATCTCAACGGATTTTAAATGATTTCGTCAGATTTCATACAAATTTCACGGCATTTTAAATAACGATTTCAAAGATTTACAAAATGCCAAAACATTTCAGGACATTTTAAAGAATTCCAATGGATTTTCAGTTTTTTAAATTCAGGAATAACATAAAATTCAAATTCTTTTGGAAAATTCCCTGACTTAACTGAAAATTAACATTCTTTTCCAAAATTCCCTGTTCAAATTGAGACTATAATCATTCTTTCAGAAAATTCCCATTTCAAAATCAGAGTTACAGATATTTCTTTAAAAAATCCCTGTTAAAAATCATAATTACATTTTTTATATTTTTATTTTAAAACGTAAGTCTTTCTCTCTTTGATTTAAAGAAGTGTATATTTACAATTTCAGATCACTATTGTTATTATCGACAGCAAAGTATTTTAATATTCATTTTAGTGGAAACTAATAAAAATCCCGGTCACAGTATCAAATTATTGCTCATTTCCCAGTGAACAAAATTCCCGTTCTTTTATCGATTTTCCGGCAAGGTAAATACACTGATTTCCTATAATATTTTTGTGCAAGGGTCTGAGGGTAAGAATTTAAAAAGATAACTCACCTGCATCTTCCTCGCGACTCCTTCGACCTGAGTTTGTTCAAGCCTCATTCTCTGGGCGATCCTTAGTGGTGGAGTGGATCCATCACTATTGCAAGGAAGACTCTCCCTGGCGACATTGGGATTTCCAAAGACAAAATGCATTTGCACAGCAGCCTGATCGTTCTTGAGTGCCAACAATCCTTGCCACATGACCGGATACCTTTGCAGCAACATGAGAAGAGAATCGGACTGAGGTGGGACTTGAGCCGCATGAGGTGGAGTCGTGACTAATTGCTTTCTGGACCTGTCAGGTGTGATGGATCTCTCAGTTGGAGCTTCGCTTGCAGCCATTGGATACTGGGAACGAATATGAGCCGGTGGTGGATCGTAGTAGGCTCTTTGAACGGCCACTGTACTTCCGGCGTTGTACTGGGGCGGAGGAGGAAGGCGAGCATTCCCGTGAAGCATGTAGACCTGGGCGACCTGGGGACTGTCTGTTGTCCTGTCGTGAGGAGTCCGGGTGTTGCGTCTTAACTCCAAAGGCGGACTGTGGCTTTCTTCCCCACCAGCTTCCAATTTTGAATCCAGAGGCAAGTGCGGGGATCTTGTTCCTGGGACGTGGTATGCAATTCGTGGAGCTGTTAAAGCTTCTTGCTGTGCTCGGAGATACTGATACTGATAGGCATGTGGATGAATGTAATGGGATGGCAGTTCCCCGGCTCTTGATAGACTGCCAAAGTGATTGACAACGTCGCCCTGAGAATTTAGAATAAACTCGGTAAAGTGTTGTTTTTCAAATTGGGTGCGTGCTGATTTTATAAGTATATAAGAGAATACAAGCTTTAAAAATAGAGTTGCGATGATTGAAAGAAGAAGCGAGAATAGACTTAATTTTGTTAGACGAACTAAAAGCATGTTGAAATCATGTTTTTCTGTGTGTAGATTTTAGTAAAAAGCGTGGGTTGTAAGTACCTGAGAAGCATTAGCATGATGATGGGCAGGTGGGGGCAATGGAGGGCTTTGGGAGCGATGAGGGGGGACGAGTCCATACTGTCCCCCTGGCGATGGAGCTGCACCCGCACTCCCATGCTAGCCAAAACCAAGCAAAGTTAGTTAATTTTTCTGCCTTTTATCAGGGCGTTATTATTTCGTAATACAATCAAGTGAAACGAATTGAAATTGAGCATGTTGAAAGGTTTAAGATGAAATCGGTTGCTAAAAAATATTCAAACTTATATCTAATCGAATTTATTTATAAGAAACATGAACTTTTTTCTTACCAGTGACGTTTCGTATGCGGAAATTGGAACAATACGAGGCTGAGGACTTGGAGAAGGAACCATAATACAGCCAGACATGGAAACTTCTACTTTTGGAGGCTCCATCGTACCAGATACCTTCAACAAATTATGAACAAAAACGTTAAGACATTTGTCTGTGAAATTACTCAATTGAAATGGCGGACTCAAAATTGCGAAAAAAATAAAAATATAAATAATTTGGATTTTAGATTAGTTTTTGAAAAAAAAACTCGTTTCTATTTTGGCATTAGATCTGAAGTCTTAGATCTAAGACCTAAAGCCTAACAACTATGGCCAAAACAAAAAAGAGGTATACAAATAGAAAATTAAAATATCATAAATGTATCCATTTTCTTTAACACCAGGGGGATTGAATTACCAGCGACTAAGGTAAACAATTTCAATTATTGAAAATTAAACGATTTTACAATCATTCTTCATTGAACAATTGAAAAGTATTAAAGTTCAAAATATCCCGCATAAAGTCAGGGTGTTCTCTATTAAAACTAATATAAGAATTAGGTCCAGTGACCCTGTAAAAACAAAAAACTATTCCAAGTCCAATATTCACCTGAGTTTTAGAAGGCGCGGATCTGGAACAAGTAGCGCCAGTAACGACCGGTTGTGGCCCAATAAGATGAGGTTGAGCTGGTGGACTCGCAACGGCCCCAGTCATCATCGGCGGTACAACAGCCTGAAGTAAATGAGCTTTTGGGTTGAGCGGATGTAGCTGTCCATTGATTCCCTTCAATGCAGATGGTTGAGAAATTCCAGGGTGTATCCTCTGCGTAGGTGTCGCTGCCATCGTGCCCGGATGCACATTAATCGGTATCTTCTGCGGCAGATTAATAATCTTCGGCGCATGTTGTTTCGCTGCTTGTAGAAGATGTTGCTTCGGATTTGGAGGAATCACAGCGTTATTAAGCACTGGGGACAACGGCTGTCCTTGTTTTCCATTCGCTGCATTCAAAGGCTGAACAAGTTTTGCATGAGGACTCAAGCTAGGCGAAGCCACTCTGTTGCTCGGAATTTGCAAATGAAGACTCTGGACAGCTTGAACTGGTGGCTTAGCAATATTCTGCACGATTGTCTGGCTGGGCAAACTTGGAACAGCTTTATTCAGAATGATGGGGTGTTGCAAAGGCTGGACCGGATTCACGAGCTTGCTCGCGTTCAAAACGTGAGCCTTCAAAGTGTGTGGTTTTGCTTGTGCTGAACAAGAAGATGGAGTGGCAACAAGCGGGGAAGTTGGAACGATTGTAATCGGTGTCGTGCTTGGAGTTGGAACGACTACTGATGTTGGGATTTGAGTGGTAGGCGAAGTCGGCTTGGTAATAACTGTAGCTTGAGCCTGAGATGGAGGAAAATGTGCCTTAGTTTTTGGAGAAGTTTCCGTCTTCATTGCTGGTTTAACTTCTTCGGGATGTTCTGGCTTCAGAATAGGGTTCGCCTCTACCACTGAACTTGCCTTGTCAGAACCGGCAGAACTGATGACACAAGTGGATCCAGTTCTCGACTCGACTGTGATTTTCGAAGTGTTCTGAAGAGCCTGACTTGCTGTGGAAACAGGAATGTATTGTCCTTCCTCAGACTCTCTCATCGGAATCAGCAATCCCGTAACAGGATCAATCAGCGTCATAGGTTCGAGCGAAGCTGGTTTTTGTGTCACTGGTCCTGGAATTACTTTCTGTACATCCTTAACCTTAACCTTAACCTTAAACTCATCGGTCTTCTCAACTTCCTCCTTTGGAGCGGGTGCTTCTTTCTTTTCTTCACTAACATCGTCCACATTCTCAGATGTTCTTCTCCCCTTCCTGCCTCTCGTCGACTTTTTAGGTTCCGCTGGTGGTACAAGCTGATTAAGACCCTTAAAGTTGTTTTGTCTCGTGCTTCTTCTAGTTGCAGCCAGACCTTTATTCGCCGCCCCACGAATAACGTCTTCGATTATCTCGTCAACAGTCGTTCTACTACCATCCTTTTCTGCTAACCTTCTGGACTTCCTGGTGTTAATTGTCGGGGAGACAAACTCCGCAGCAGGAACTTCTTTCACAGCAGCGACTGGAGTAGCAGGTTGAGCATTAGATCCAATTGCATTCGGACCAGGGGATTTAATCGTCAGGATCAATCTTGGGCGACCAGCATTATCCTCTTCACTATCGTCATGAAATTCGTAGACATCAGCTGGTTTATTCTTCTCTGTATAATGTTTCCCACCTCTTGCAGTTCTGCCTCCTCGTTTATTACCAGCTGTTGCCTTCGCACCTCTTCTGGTAGTGACTCCACCACGTCCTCTCTTCGATTTTGACCTTCCACGGCGGGATTTAGTTTCAATTTCGCAGGTCTCAACCCCCTCGTCTTGATCATCGTTGGAGAAGCTCTTCTTGCTGTCTCCTTCCATAGATTCTGAATCGAACCAGAAATCTCCCTCACTTTTGCTTGTCTCGTGAAGAACAGATGTGTCATGATGTTCAACTTCCTCATCGACTTCATTCTCTTCGCCCCCACAGAGTGCTTCAACTTTCTTTATTACACTATCGATATTTACTTCCTTTGCTGACCAATAATCGCTGTCCTCTTTACTATCGGTGGGATCCTCTTTAGCAATGTCAAGAGCGAGAGGATCTGTACTTGGTTCCTTGAGATCTGTTGAATCTTCATCTACCTCTACTTCTTCCTTTATGGGTTCTTTGATTTCCTTGGGCAAAACTTTTGTTGGATCCTTCGGTAAATCTTCTGCCAGATGTTCCTTTACAAGTTGCTCGGTGGGTAGTTCCTTTTCAAGATATTCTTTAGCAATTTCCTTCGCAGGATGTTCTTTAGGATTTTCCTTTACAAGATGTTTTTTAGGTTCCTTTATTAAATGCTCTTTAGGCAGTTCCTTGACAGGAATTTCTTTAGGTATTTCCTTAGCAAGAATTTCTTCAGATCCTTTTGTAAGATCTTCTTTTACAACTTCCTTCTTCTCCTCCACCTCTTTTTCTTCTTTTAGTTCTTGCTTAATCACAGGCTCCTCTTTTGTTTCTTGCTTCACAATATCCTTTTTCTCAACTATTTCTGCCTCCTTTATTTTAGGAACCTCTTCTACTTTTGGAACCTCGATTTGTCGATCTTCCTTGACTTCGATAGACGTAGTCGGTGGAACAGGAGGTGTAAGCAGCATAGGTTGAACTTCAGAATCTTGATCAGCCTTCTCTACAGTCGGCTTGGACTCTCGAATTTCCTTATATCCTTGGAAATCTTTCACCTCATTAATCTCCTTAACATCCTTCGACAAAGATGGAGCAATCGAAGTCACAACTCTTGAGACGATTGTTTGCGTCACAGTGGTAACAAGGGGAACATGCGAAACATGAGGAGACTTCCCAAGCAAGATCCCCTGAGGAATCTGCTTCTGATCTCCAAATTTCTGTTCAAACTTCTGTTCAGTGAACTTATGTTCAAATTTCTGCTCGTTCATCTTTTGATATTCCAACTTCTCAGTGGGATGAGAGATAGGCACCACAGTCTTGATTAGTGATTGATTGGGCGTAGATACAGGCGGACCCAACGGGTGGACAGTCTTATGGACTAGATGTTGGCAATGAGAAACAATAACAGGACTGGGTGTTGAAGCCCTTGGTATATGAGTTGTCAGAAGCTGAAGATTCGACATGTCTTGTTTTTGCCTGGGCGAAATCAAGGCACTATCAGGATGTTGTTTCTGTCGAGGAGAAAGCATCGTAGTCTCCAAAGACAAAGGTTTTCCAAAGATGGGACTGGACGTACTGGCGCTGATATCGATTTTCGCAGTCTCGGGTATGTATGTTGGAGGTTGGTTAGGCGAGGGAACCTTTGGAGAGGTAGAAGCCTTGTTCGTAGATTCAGGAAGAACTGCAGGAGACAATTTAGGCTCGTCATGTCTCTGAGGTTCGTTAGGATTCACGGCAATCAATGTTTCTATAACGGATTTCCCAACCAAGTTTGCGTCCCTCTTAACTTGACATCCAGGGGTTAGAGGTGGAACATTAGGCATGTAAGGTCTCGGTGGTATGTTCAACGTTAAAGGTGGCAGACCTCCACGCGGGTAATTTGGAGCCAATGCTCGCATTCCAGGAGCGTGTTGAATAACTGGTTGCTGACTAGCTGCTGTGGAATAGATGTGTTGCGCTGGAGTGTCTGGTTTGTGAGCAGTAATAGGAACGCTGACTGGAATCCTGACTGGTGGAGGTGAAGGTTTGCCTCCGGTTGGAACGTGAGGAGTCATAACTGGGTTACGAGACCATTGACCATTTGGTGAGAGAGGTTGCGACACCCTAGGAGACAATTGTGCTGAGATGAGAGGTGGCATTCTTGATGGAACCAAGGGTGGTAAAGGTGCCAAGTTGGCGGAACAAGAAGCAGGAACATTCTGCATTCTGGGTGCAACTTGTCTCAAAGGAACCATCTGACTCTGTGGAGTGACAGGGAGTCTTTGATGGAGAGGCTGATATCCTATAGGTGTTGGTCTTGGGCTCACTGCCGGAATCCTCGAAACTTGGTTTAAAACTGGAACTGCGCAGGGTGCTGGTTTGTACTGAGGTGGTGGTGTGGGAGATGTGGATGTCCTTCGAGACTGAATTGCAGGTGACACCAAAGGTTGAGACAATGGCTGAGGGAAAGTTTGTGGTAAAGATTGAGACAAACCTTGTGGTAAAGTTTGAGACAAACTTTGTGGCAAATTTTGAGACAAACTCTGTGGCAAATTTTGAGACAAACTCTGTGGCAAATTTTGAGATGGTCTTTCAGGCTCGTTAGCATCCAGATTTGGTTTCAGAGGCTCGACCTGAGCAGCAACTTGCGGAGCGACTTTAGCAACTTCTCGTGTCTTAAGTTCGTTCACCGCCCACGCATGTGAGATTACACCAGGAGGACTCGAAGGCTTGACTACAGAGATATTTGAGCTGGGTGGTAATTGACTTTCGTGAGGTTTTTCCAAACTTGTCGGATTCTTTGCAGGCGCCTTGTAGAAAGATGGAATGTCTGGCGTCTTTGGTGGTTGAGTGAGATCAAAGCTCTCGTAGTTTGGATCCTCTTCAGTGTCAGTATCAATCTGCAGATCGTGTTCGCTCTGAGGGGTGTCTGGTTTCAGATCTACTTCAGCTTCTCCAACAGCAGAAGCATTCAAGCTCTCAACGGCTTGCTGCATTTCCTCGACGTCTTCTTGAGGAGCCTCAGGTGGTGGACCGTTGGAAGAATCAGCCTCAGTTTCTTCTTCCTCACATTCATAGGAATAATCCTCGGGAGGTCCCCCAAAGTTCTCAGCCATGAGAGCAGCAACTGCAACTTCGGTTTCTTCTTGTGAAATAGCAACTCGAGGTTTGTCTTCAGGTTGCGATGGCGGAGAAGCTGGTGCTGGCACTTCTGTTTCCTCTCTGCTGTTTCGAGACTGATTGCTCGCATCTATTGTCTCGGGTTCAGAAATACTCTTGACAGCATTCTCATGCATAGTTTCATCAATCTCGATACCAAAACCTGGAATGAACTTCTCCTTCTTTTTCTCGTGTTTCAACTCTTTTTGAATTTGATTGGTCGGTAGTGGTGGAGAAATATTGGTAATGGTCGGGGAGATTTTGGGTATTGGACTTGGCATTGATTCTCTGGACGGCGGAAGAGTGGGCGACATCTCTTTCGAAAGGATAGGACTACTCGCTCTAGGAGGACTCGATTCTGCTCCAAGATAGGGCAAGGCTCCACCTTTATCATGATGATGGTGATGGTGATGATGGTGGTGGTGACAGTCCTTGCGCCCTCGCTCCTCTTTCGATTTTTTTCTCTTCTTCTTCTTCTCCTTGATCTTTTCAGGAACTGTGCTCGGAGTTGTATGTTCGACACTGTCATTATCATCCGTGAATCGGAAGACGTCGTGATCGGCAGACTCAGCGCAAATGGCAGATTTTGGAGAATTTGGCAAACCAAGAAGCTTGGCTTCGATTTCCCGTCCAGCCTCCGCAAGGTCGACACTGTTTTCGTCCTGAGGTTGATGTCGCCGCTTCTTTTCCGATTTTCTTCTGACTCTTTCAACATCTGGACTCCGGTTCCCATCACTATCGGAATGGCAAACGTTGTTCTCATTGGGAATACTCCCAAGCCTGTTGAAGAAAGCATTGGATGGAGTTTCATCAATATCGTCTGAAAGGGGACCGAATATGTCTTCCATTCTTTGACTATCTCTCGCCTCTTGTCTATTGAGCCTCTTTCTCCTAGCTTTGGTTTTTTCCTCTATGTTTCTCTCCCTGCGCTTTTCCTTCTTGTTTCGCTGTTTCTTATCAGCCCGCATCCTGTCCTCAGCATTATCAATAAGCGAAGTGTTGAGGGATTTAGTCGAGATTGTAGTATTGGTCGACTCGGGCGAATGATTAACACGACAATCAAGATTTGTACCAGTTGCATTGAGCTTGATATTCTTATGCTCCATACTATCGGGCGGTTCCAGTTTTATGCCTTCCTCACTGCTCATCGAGTTTTTCTGTCGCTTCTGCTTCTTTTTGTGCGACTTCTTGCGCAAGTCCCTTTCATGATTGTTCGCCACTGGATGGTTCGCAGAGAAAGACATCCTTTCCTCTTCATCAGATGTCCTCGGTTCTTCCTTTATCGTAACCCTAATATTGTTCACCATCACGCTAGTTTTCGCCGATTCCATAGGATTATGTTTCTCCTCCGAATCAGCAAACCCAAGATCAACATCGCTTTCATGAAACCTCTCGGTCTTGACAATGGTGTGTTTATTGAAGGACTCATCCTCCTCGCTTGTATCCGAATGGATGCGTGATCGAGAACCCTTTCTCGAAAGTGATTTTGCTCTCGCGGAATCAGACTCTGACGTGCCTTCGTCCTCGGTGAGGGCTTTGCTGCTCACAGAATCTCCATCCCAGGATGTGCTCTGCTTCTTTTCCTCTCGTCTCGCTCGACTTTGCTTCAGCTGAGAAAACTTGTCTTTTAGTCGCACCTGGCGTTTCTCCTCCTCGAGTTTTTGCATGTTTTTGGTCGACCTGGCTTTCACCTTATCGTACATACTTATATACGCAGGCCCGTCATCGACAATGTCAAAGATCGAATGCTTTTTAGGTTCATCACTATCAGTATCGGTGGCAGAAGGATGTCGCATTCCTTGCATCTCGTGAGTGGACAAAGCTCCTTCATCCAAATCGCTATGCATGTTCTGCTGATGCTCATGATGATGTTGCATCTCCTTCACGTGATGGACCATCATGACTTGATCGCTTAGGATATTCGGATCGTTCCTCTTCGCCAACTCAAGCCTCGCCAGGAAATCTTTGTCAGGCTCTTGAGAAATGGAACTCCTTTCTCTAAACTCCTTCTCCGATCTTTCCGAACGATTCTTTTTGCTACGTTGCTTCTCCTTCCCACTTGAATCACGATTATTTTCTTTTCCTTCTCGGCTCAACTCTTTCGTAAGATCGCAGGAACTTTGAACACTATCTCTACATTCTTGACCAGGTGAGTCTTTACTTTCCCTGCTATCTCTACTTTCTCGACTAGATCGATGAGAATCGTTCCGATGTTTTCGATCTTCGGACCTCCTGTTTTGTCTAGATCGGTCTTTGCTGTCTCTTCTGTGATCAGAAATTTTCATGCGCTTAGCGTCGTCTTCGACAGGAGTATCCTGGGAAGAACAGCGCCGTTTGATAGCAACTGGAGCGGGACTTTGTACAGGAGCAGGAGGAACAGACTGATGAATGTGATTTTCAATCGGTCTTCTAGTCTCTTCTCGATCTCTCTTTTCCTCTCGATCTCTTTTTTCCTCTCTATCTCTCTTTTCTTCTCGTTCTCGTTTTTCATCTCGATCTCTCTTTTCTTCCCGCTCTTTCTTCTCCTTTTCTTTTTCCTTCTCTTCTCTGTCTTTCCTCTTCTCGCGTTCGACTTTTTCCCTTTCCCTCCTTTCCTGATCTTCTCTTTCTCTCCTCTTCTCCTTTTCAAGCCTCTCCTTTTCCTCTTTTTCACGCTTCTCCTTCTCCTGTCTTTCCCGCTCTTCCTTCTCTTTTCTCCTCTCTCTTTCCAATCGCTCTTTCTCCTCCCTTTCTCGCTTCCTCTCCTTTTCGAGCTTTTCTTTTTCTTCTCGTCTCTTTTCCCTTTCCAGCCTCTCCCGCTCGTCCTTCTCTCGCCTTTCTTGCTCTTCTCTTTCTTTCCTAAGTCTTTCCTTTTCCTGCTTTTCACGCTCTAGTCGCTGCTCTTTTTCCTTCTTTTCTCTCTCCTCTCGTTCCCGCTCCCGTTCTCGTCTCTCCCGTTCTTCTCTTTCTTTCCTTTCTTGCCTCTCTTTCTCTTCTCGTTCTTTCCTTTCTTTCTCTTTCCTTTCTCGCAGTTCGATCTCTTCTTTTTCCTTTCGCTCTCGCTCTTCCCTTTCTTTTTGCTCCTTCTCCTGCCTCTCCTTTTCTAGCCTTTCTCGTTCTCTTCTTTCCTCATCTTTCTCGCGCCTTTCCCTCTCTTCTCTTTCTTTCCTCTCCTGTCGATCCCTTTCTTCCTTTTCTCTCCGCTCCTGCTTCTCCTTGTCTTCCTTCTCTCGCCTCTCTTTCTCCTCTCTTTCTTTCCTCTCATATTTGGTCTCTTTAACTTCCTTCATCTCCTTCACCTCCTTCTCAGTCTCTACCCTCTCGACCACATTCGGCTTCTCTTCTTTCTCCTCCTTCCGACTCTTATCCTCCGACTCCTCTTTCTTCGCTTTCCTAGCTTCCTTTTTTCCATGCCTGGTATCTTTACCATCCCTGGAGTCTTTACCGTCCCTGGAGTCTTTACCGTCTCTGGAATCTTTACTGTCCCTGGAGTCACGACTTTCCCTACTATTCACAGCCTCCTTTCTCAATTTGGCTCTTGGAACCTCAGAGGAGGAAGACGAAGAAGACGACGAGGAAGAGGAGGAAGATAAAGTTGATAACGAGGTAGACGAAGGTGTGGAAGGTTGATGACTCACGTTAAACGCTAAGGTCGATGCCGTTGAGATCGCGACTGTCGTCGTCGTGGCAGTCGCCATCGTCGTGCTATTTATCGTCGAGGTCGTCGATCCCGTTATCGTCACAGGGCAAGTGACAACAGGATTGATGATTGTCCGACTCGTCAGAGCGCTCTGGGAATGAACGCTATTTAAATTTCCTACACTACCGTTGCTACTAAGAAGACTATTCGCTGATGCTAAATTTGCTGAAGCTAAAGTTGCTGATACTAAACCACTACTACTGCTGCTGCTACTACTCGCTGCCGTCGCACTAACCAGGGCCGTGATTGGTAGTGAAACTGGTGGCAATTCCGGACTGACTGTCTTGATCGACGTGCCGGGCGTGACAGGAGTTGTTGGACTCGGATGCACACAGCTGTGGGGTGTCGCCGTTCTCGGGTCACTTTTGAGCGTCGGCGTTGGCGTCGTTGCTGTGGTCGTCAGACTGCTAGACGAGGCAGTCTGCACCGGTGGATGACTAGGAAATGGATACTGCAGACAGACCTTGCTGGTACAACCCACACCCGCAAGACTTCCGGTGCTACCGATCATAGAGCTCACGCCTATCACGCCCGTGAACTCTCGAGGCTCGTACTTCTCATTGAAGTTCTCTAAACGTTTCGAATCCTCGTCGAAAACGCTCCTCTTCGCGAGGACAGATTTCACGATGTCAGAGGGTTGGACCTCGTGGAGATCAAGATCAAGGAGTTTGTGTCGAAATCTAAAACGTTCCGAGGCAGAGGCATCTAGTTTGGCAAGAGCGTCGCCACCAGCGGCGCTGATAGCTCGAGAACCAGACCATTTTTCATACTTCTCATTCAGAGATTTTATCCTTTCCTCGAGGCTCGGGGATTGAGATGCTGTCTCGCTGTCGGAGCTGGTGGGACTCGGACTAGGATGTCGAGGTGGAGGCGAAGCTGGAGGCTGAGGTGCCATTCTAGGACTTGTTGATGGTAGGCTCGAGGCACAAGGTGGACTGGCGATTTTGGCTAGAGTAACGTGAGTCGACCTCGAACTGCCACTGCTGTTGTTGTTGCTGTTACTCGTGTTGTTGTTGTTCATTACCTGCGAGGCGAACCTCGGAAGGGGCAAGGAGAGAGGACCGCCGTGAATTCTCTCTCGAAACGTTCGAGGCTCGGTTGGCCCGTCGTCCGGTCTCTCGTCAACGAGCGGCGTTCCTGGCCTGGAAACCTCGTGCGGATCGTGATGTCTGTTAAATAAAAACAAAAGAATTGCGTTTAGTAGAATAGGACATTAAAAAGAACAGAGCAGTTATTGCCGACCGTTGCTAGCGGCATCGGGAATCTACTTCTTTTCAACAAACTTAAAGCTTTCAAAATAGAAATTACCTTGTGGCATCTCTTCGTCGTTTACAAGGTCCAGGACCCCTTCCCTCGCAGCTACCTCTCCTTGACCCGTGATGCACCATCACCTTGCTGTCACTAACCCTCCTCACTTCCATCCCTTTTCTCCCGGAATGCGAGGTAACAAGCAACGAAGCAATCTCCGGTTCGTCGTCGTCACAAAGTATCGACGCCGCTCCATCGAGCTTCGGCCTTTTCTTCGGTGCGAAAACGACTTCGTCACCACTGCTGTGACACTCCTCGAGTTGTTCCAATAGGTGCACCCGCTCCTTCTGAAGATGCCTGATATCAGGCGGAGGTAATAAAGGAGGCGGAGGCACCGGTGGATCAACACTTGTGACGACGCTCTGGATAGTATGCCTTCGAGATAAAGATGGACAGTCTTCATCATTCACCTTGCTTTCGCCGATCACTGCACCATCGTAGTCGTCGTGACTCGCACCGCTGCCTTGACTGAATTCGTCGTAGCTTCGGAATCTCCTCGGCGTTGGCTCGCCAAAGTCGCTTTCGTAATATGGATCTTGATACGATCGCCTGCTCGTTCTGGAAATCGCCGTCGGGTGAGCTGGACTCGCTCCAGGTGTGCTTCCGCCTCCTGGAGTTCGACTGTAACTCGCTGCCCTCGCTCTCGGTGGTGTCTCGTACCGAGTAAATCTGCTTCCAGCGTTTGGAACAGTCACAGCTGGCTCGAAAGGCCGTTCCCTTCTGAACAAAATCAAATTTAGATTAGGCAATCAATTCAGAAATTGCTTTTTGTCAAAGTCTAAAAAAAAATAATAAAAAATGTACTAACGTTACGTCGAAAGTAGCAGCCGGAGTTGGCCTTGTGTCCCAAGGTTTTTCGCCTGCAAACCCCTGACGTTCTAGATGTTCGTAAAACGTTTCCTGGCACTCCCTCGAGGCAAAGTCCACTTGTAAACGACGTCCCCGAAGTGTTGCCCCTCTCATTTCTTTCACTGCAGTCTGAGCACAGCTGATCTGCTCGAAAAAAACTAAAGCATGCCCTCGCTCCCTGTCAACAACCACTTGTGTGATTGACCCATACTGATGAAACTGCATGTTGATGTACTTCTCTGAAACGCACTCTGCAATCAAACCATTCCAACAATTAGAAACATGAACTCATCTAGTTTATTAGAACCACTATTTTGAAATGAACTTAGACATTATACATTATCGTCAGCATCTAATTACTTTAACAGGTGATGAAACATCATTTTTTAATATTGATTTCTGTCGGAAAAATGTGGAGAATAGATCTACTACCTCCGATGCCATCGACCCAGACGCAGGACGTGGGCATTGACTTTCCGAATCCGAGTTTGATCCGATTCGAGCCCAGGTGTTCTCCATCCATCGATCGCATCGCCTTGACGACGCTGCTGATATCCGAATACTGACAGAAGGCGTAGCTCGTCACTGCTCCCTGTTTCTTAATATCAATTTCCTGCACAGATAAATCCGACTTAAAATTACATTTATAATCAGACCTCAAATAAAGTTAAACACAACAAATAACTGAACAATACTAACGATTATTTCTCCAAAGGGCTCGAAATGTTTCCTGAGTTCTGACGCGGTAACGTCCTTCTCAAGATTTCCAATAAACAGTGTCCTCGTCGCCTTCGGATGGTACTCATCCAACTCAGCCTCATAGGGTCGAAACTCATTGTCCTCGACGTCGTAACCCTGGTAAGGAGCTACTTCGATCTTGCAGCCGAAGAACAACTTGTCATGTGACACTTCAAGTGCCTTTTCCACGTCCTCAGGTTTCTTGAAGCAAACCAGGGCATACCTATCACCCGCAGCGCCGACGACCTTTACCCAGGTGACTTTTCCATGCTTCTTGTACTCATGAAACAACCCATCCTTGAGTGAGGTGTCGCTGCTACGCGCCGGCAAATTCCGCACGCATATCGCGTGTGGCCTCCGGTCGTCCGGGGAATTAGCATTTCCGGTACGATGTGGAGAACTTCCAGGCGAACTACTACCAGTGGAACTGGCACCAGAGCTACCACTTCTACTACTACTAGAGCTACCCGACCTGCTGCTTCCACTCGGCGAACTGCTGCTACTTCTCGATTTTCTCCTCTGTTTCTTGTGTTGTTTTAAACCACTACCACTGTTGCCACCAATACCATTCCCTGTGGGAAATTTGTTTCGTGTTATTTGACTGAAATGGGCGGGATTTTAACTTCAATTCCATAGTCATGTGTAATAAACCACCCTCACTAAATAGTAGGTACGCCCCTCAACCACGCCTTTCTATGAACTCCCTCTATTAACGCCAATTTTATATTCTAAATAACAATTCTGTTTTTCATCCACTCCCATTATCCTTTAACACATAAGAAAAACCATAACAACATTTCTACGAACAATTTTTGTAACCACGGTCCTTGCCAACACACCTTTTTATTTACTCTCCTAGTAACGCAACATTTTAGAATCTAATAACCCAGCGCACCAGGCACGCCCCTCAATCACGCCTTTCTATAAACTCCTTTCTTTAAATTCTAGACCAACTTGACACAACTCTTTCTTGCAGTTTTTTACCTCTTCTTTACTAAAAGATTTTTTTACTTTCAAGGGGATTTAATGGACATGATACAAATGTTGACATATTACCTGGTTCGTCGGGATAAGAATCCGTTGTCGCTGGCGATGGTGGAGGTGGGCCAGATCCGTACCTCGAACTGGCCGATTCGTAACTCGTCCAGGACGAGGGTTGCAGGCTACTGCGGTGGCGGTCTATGTGGGGCGGGGGTGGCGGCCCGCTGGAATACGGACCCGTTCGCGGGTAAAGCCGATCCCTCGCCCTCGGCGGCGTCACGTGATAACCGCTACCTGGTGGCGGGCGTATGCGGGGTATGTAACCGACCGACTCGCCGGAAGTCGGATCGACCTGGTGGCCCACGACAACGCCAACGCCGCCGCCCACGCGGTTGCTCCTGCTGTCGCTACTGTAGAAGCTACCGTGCGATCCTCTCGACTCAAAACCCTCACCTCTTTCTCCTCCTCCGACGCCTCCTCCTCCACCTCCGCTGGATCCATGATCCTCCGAACTTCTGTAAAATAAAAAGATACATTAATTTCATTGTCTACATTTTCCTTTCTTTCAATTCTCTGTTATTACACTGTTTGTCATGAAAATAGAAAAGTGTCCTAGCATTGTATAAATTATTATCGCCTGTAGAAAATACAAATTCACGGTCTTAAATTACAGGTTTTAATCTATAATTGATTTTAGCAACGCATTTTATAAAGGAATTTTATTGCAGTTTTTAGAGTATTTTTATCAATTAACACAAAAGTTACACATATTTGAATTCATTTTGAATCAAATTTTTAAAGAGGCAAAAGAAAATTTTTTAACTTTGGGCAATCAATATTTTAAGGGCTTGTATTAGGTGTAAGGAGCTCTTCAAAAAAAACTACGTTACGCTGGCGGGGGGGGGGGGGGGGGGGGGGGGGGGGGGGGGGGGTCGCAAATGGAAAATATATAAATGTGTATAATAATTATTTGAAATGTTTGAAAAAATAAAAATTAATGATTTCATGTTAAAAGTGAAGTATCTGAATATTATGTTTGTACGTTTTGTTTTTTAAGGTGTTTATCAAGAATAAAAAATGAAAAGTACAAATTCTGACTTAAAGGAGGGGAGGTGGTGTTCGTATTTGTGACGTCAGTTGAAGGGTTTAAGCTTTGTGTGATGTTCTGTGATAATTAATGGATATCGATTTGAAAGTTTATGATTCAATAAAGGTGAGTCTAAACGTCCGAATAGTCCGTACGTTTATATACGTTTATAACACGGTTTAGTCTAAGCGAACGGGCCTGGCAAGGGGATGGGGAGCTGGAAACAGGAAGGAGGGGTGTGGCTCGCATCCAGATGTATGGACACTACCTTCAATAAAAGGCACAGCTTTTTGCAATTAGAAAAATTTAGGGGTACACAAATATGCATTAGTGTCTTATTTAAGTTTCCAAACTTCCACTTTGATACCTGATAAATACTCTTGAAAAGATTTTAAAAATACTGTTTAAACTAAAGAAGCACTGCTCCTCATTTTAACCATAAAAATAAAGGGAAGCGTAGTTCAGTGCTTAATAACAATTTTTTTATGATTTACGAACTATTGAATTTATCCTTCCAATAGTCAAAAAATGAGGATCTTTTTATTAAATAGCTACAGTTATTCTGCAAAATATGAAATGGAATTCCTCATAAGGTCCATCTTTTAAATTTTTTAATAATTTAGGCTGGGGCTTACTTTCATAAGGTGCTCAGTTCAATTTCAATTATCTCAACTTTGGAATAGTCAACTTGTTTCTAATTGTACAGGCCATTAAATAGTACTTTAATTAATCGACATTCCCAATTAGAACAAATTTCTAAGAAAATTACTTAATGCTGATAATACATTAACTTGAAAAGTTCATATTAAAGACTTGAAAGATTGAGAAATAAAGAACGAATATAACAGGAAAGGGCGACTTGGTTCACCGAGATTCGGTGAGTGCAGACCAAATGTTTCCGTTGTGCCTAGGCACTTTGTTTTTTTTAAAGATAATATTTTCAGAAAGAAGTGACATATCTAAACAAATTCTTATTATCAAAAAACACTCGAGACTCGTTACTATCAGTCGTTAACTGGTTTTGCATGAAATATATGTTTACTGAACGTCACTAAAAGCCCATCACAGCTATTAAGCTTGATATCTACGACCATGAGAACCATAATTATAGTACTTATGATGTAGCTTTAATGTACCTCTACATGCGTTTTAGCTTTGCCTCTATTTCAGAAAGGTGCTTGACACACTAAAGTGGACATGACTCTGGTACTTTAGCTAGAACTAAAACCAGGGAAGGAATCCAGGGCATAAATCAGCTTTATTACAACCTAAACTCCCCGATCATTTATAAAATCTTGTTGACCAATCTTTAGTTATTTCAAAATTCACAATTCATTCACATTAAATAATATAGTAGTACAAAATTGATCTCTTACAAATCCAACGATACTAAAAAATCATTTTTCATAAAAATGTCACTTACATATTTTTTTAGTTTGGACGGCAACAATGTTTAGAAAGAATGATTTCCTCTTCAATCTATAATTATTTTGAGATTATTTTCTGATTACCTTGGAATTGTGAATGATTTATATTCGCAAGTTCACCTATTTTTTGTCTCTAATTACATTTATGTAATCAAAACTTCTTTCTGAGAATTGATTACTTCTTCTTGCCAATTTCTTTACAAAATGAAATTGTTATATTTTTCATTCAAGAATAAAATAATTCCTAATCGTTCGTAATGCAAGTAGCCTCACTTATAAACAATCTTGTGAGTTTTAAAGAATTTTGTTATCAATAATTTCTATTCTATGAGGGTTTACAGATAAGGAAAAAGGAAATCCTTGGAAATAAATAAAAGGAGTTTTTTGTAATATTAATTTAAATTATAATAAAACGATAATTGAATTTAATACGTGTACCATAAAGTTTTAGCGCTTTAATTTTAATTTATCGTTAAACTAAATGCTGAATCATGTTCAAGGCAATCCCTTCACGGTATCATATATCATTTAATTCCCTCTGCAAATTATTTTCCATGATCTTCATCGCCTCGCGCGAGCAAAATAGATTCTAACGGAATCATGCTGTGCATGCTTTACACGTATTCAGCCCAGATGACTGGGTCCTAGGTTTTATTGTAGAAATGAGATAGGTAAAACTCGTCGACATTCCGGAAGCAATTCTCATCATCATACTAGTTAATTTCCATGTTTGACGAGGACAGGATAATATCGTAGGATTCCCGAACACAAGTTTCAAGACTAATATATTCTCCAATTCTATATAAAATCTGGTTCTAAACTCGTTAGAATTTTGAAATTCTAAATCGGAGACATAGAAATCATATTGTCGGAAAAATTACATTCAGTTACTAAGATATTACTATATAATGTGTAAAGAATGTAATCTAAAGATTATACATTCAACTGCTTGATGCAAGTATGATTCAAAGTAAGTATTTTGTACAATTGATTATACAAGTTTAACGATTTTGTGAGAAAATAAAGTGTTCTTGTTTCTAAAGTCGTTTGACCAAGTCCGTTAAGCTGACAGGACCACATTGCAAAAATAAACTGAAAACCTATAGGGAATTTAGGGCTCATTTAGGGCTAATTTAATGCCCCTTGTGCCAAATTTAATGCTCTTCATTTAAAGAAAAAAACCGGTGCTCATGCTAGCTTACGTCAAGATAGCAGAAACCACACATAGTAAAAAACTAGTTTTTCAAAATTTCTTTGCTCTATAATTTAGGGCTCCTTTAGGGCTCATTTAATGCCCTATTATCAAATTTAATACTCCGCAATTTTTCGAAAAAACCTGTGGTCATGCTAGCTTAACGTTAACCTAGCAGGACCATAGAGAAAAAAACGTCTTTGGCATTATTTCTTTCCACAATAATTTAGGGCCCATTTAGGGCTCTGGCAATATCATAATGAAAATTTAAAAAAATTGTTTAAACAATTCTATAAAAAATGAATTAAACAAATTTCTTCTTCTACCCTATGTTAAGGCTAACTTAAGGCTCCATGAATATGATATTTGAATTAAACAAAAAATTGTGTAAACAATTCTTGTTTAAACAAATTTACCGCCAAAAAATTATTTTCTTTTCGCTTCTCTTGCATAATTGCAGGCTCATTTAAGGCTCCTGAAATATCATCAACTGAAAATCTTGTGATATTTTCTTTGCCCTTTTTTTGTGATACAGGGTGATTGTTTAACTTGAAACTTTCAGATATCTGGAAAAATAGACACTATGAAAAAACGTTATGAATCCAAATTTAATCACTCTGAGGAGTACATAAAATCGGTTTCCCCACATCGCCCCCTGGGGTGGGGGCAAGTTCGAAATCTTAAATGATATTTGAAAGTTTCAAGTTAAAAAAATCACCCTCTGTATGGTGTTGTGCTACCTTAACGTTATTAAAAACACATGAAGAAAACTATAAAAACCATTTTTTCTTCTCGCATAATGTAGGATTCATTGAAGATTACTTTGGGCTCGTAGTACTAAATTTTGGGCTCTCGTATTTTTTGTAAAAAATATTTTTTGCAATAGCTTAACAATAAGTTGGTTCAAGATTGCTGTAAAACGTTATAAAAATGATTCTACAGAAAACTTACGTTATATAATAATTTAGGGCTCATTTAGGGCTCTGGGAATATAGTAATTAAACATTTAAAAACATGTTTAAACAATTTTATATCCAGTTTTACAGAAAATATTAGAACCCAAAATTTGGAAATACTGGTCCAAATTAGTCCTAAAAGAGCCCTAAATTATGCGAGGAGTAAAAATGGGTATTATGGTTTTTTTTTCACGTATTTTTTATAACGTTAAGGTGGCACGACACCATATATAATAAAAAAAGGGTTAAGGAAATATCGCACGACCTTTGGTCGACGATATTTCAGGAGCCTTAAATGAGCCTGAAATGATGCAAAAGAAACGAAAATAAAATAATTTTATGTGGTAAATTTGTTTAACCAATTTTTTGTTAAATTCAAATATTATATTTATGGAGCCCTAAGTGAGCCTTAATATAGGGCAGAAGAAGAGATTTGTTTAATTCATTTTACTAGAATTGTTTAAACAAAAATTATTTAAACAATTTAAAAAATTTTTTCATTATCACATTGCCAGAGCCCTAAATGAGCACTAATTATGTTGGAAAGAAATAATGCCTAAGTCGCTTTTTTCTCTGTGTGGTCCTGCTAGATTAACGTTAAGCTAGCAGGACCACAGGTTTTTTCGAAAAATTGCGGAGTAAGAAATTTGACAATAGGGTATTAAGTGAGCCCTAAATAGCCCTAAATTATAGAGCAAAGAAATTTTGAAAAATTAGTTCTTTTACTATGTGTGGTTCTGCTATCTTAACGTTAAGCTAGCATGACCACCGTTTTTTTTTTTGTTTAAATGAAGAGCATTAAATTTGGCAATGGGGCATTAAATTAGCCCTAAATGAGCCCTAAATTCCCTATAGGTTTTTAATCCATTTTTCAATGTGGTCCTGCCAGCTTAACGGACCTAGTTTAAGCACAATTTTGTCGTTCATCATATCTAACTTTGCAACGTATCAACAAAGTTATTTCTGATAAAATTACAAGAAAAAATGTCCAGAATAGTCGATTTATGTAAAAATGTGACAATAGAACATGGAGTACTCAGAAATGTACGTTCCCTGAGCGATGGAAAAACATAATGTGATGCTACTAGGCTTTTCCAGTGTTTTAACCTATATGAAATGGTACGCAGTTTATAAACTGGGTCATAATTTTACTTGGCAATTAAAATCTGTTTTCTATATTATTACATAATTGTTACGCGGAAATTAACTCGACCCACTGTTTCCTACACACGGTTTAACAAATGCCACTTATAAGCGAACTATTTATATTAATTTATTTATGCCATTTTAAACATTCAAAGTCATTATATGTTCCAGTGGAGACCCTTAGCAATATTAATCATAAACATAATCTCAAAAACAGTTTTTTCCATTTTTTATATTCCCTAATGGATTTAGATGGCTCAAACTTTTGGTATATTCGCATATATTATATTCCTCCCTAAAGTTTAAAATAAATTGCTTCCCTGGTATTTAAAATAAATGAAAATACCACCGTCAACACTCTATAGCGACCCAGTGATGGCCTCTCTCCTTTCCCCTTTCGTTTATGATATCAATTTTGGAATTAATACTTTTAAAAACATTCTAATTATAGAAATGAAACCAATACTTAAACTCAATGATGAGATCTCTTACCCTCAATTCGAATTAGAAGGGGATTTAAATTAATCCAAATGAATCCAAATGAATCTTAATTGACTGATCACCCACTTTATTTTCACATTCACTTGTAGAAAATAAACTTCCACTTACGATTTACTGCTTTGGAATTTTATATTTAATTTTTAACGCAAACATTTCAAAATATAGATTTGAACACTATTTTTATGAAATTCTATGTTTTACAATAAAATACATAATTCTTTAGTATAGAGTTCAATTTAAGTCAGGTCTTGGCTACGTGTACAACAATTTTCGTTTAAATAGACGGATTTTTTTGGTACAAAATTTTGCATTCAGTTTATGTGAAAGAAAGAAAATTTCTCGAGAATCTTTTACTAAAAAAATCTGCCAGCCACGCGGGCACATTCTCATCGCGCGCGGCTCGCTTCAATCGCAAGTTTAAGCGCGCCTAGATCGCGCGACTGTTGATTCTCGCGCTTCGCGCTCGATAATGTATTTACTTCGCGCTGCGAGTTCGATTATGTATTTGCCTCGCGCTACGCGCTCGGTCTTTATATTTCTCCCGCATTCGTGGACACACCTTTTAAAATCAAATGTCAACGGACTGACAACTGTAATTTTGTGATTTCAAAGTCTCTTTTGTTAAAGCGCTTTCGGCTTTAACGAACACATTGTCATCACGTATCTCGTGCTTCGCACTCGATTTGTCCAAAATATCAACTTTTCTACATTATACACAACACTTTTATATTAAATATGATACATTTCTTATGTAACTCTACCTGGGATCACTTATTCAGAAATTGTCAAATTAAGAGCAAATTGTATTCATCATGATTATTTTTATATTTGTTTGTTATTTTGCTTTAAATTGTATTCTAAGCTGCACTTAATCATGTATCGTTTCAATAAATTTATATCATTACAATTCATAATATGCATAAAAATTGAATAATACTAATTCTTATTTCCTGATCTTTATCATTTATTTTTATTTTTAATCTTGTCTTTTCTGTCCTTTTTCCAAAAATTTAATTTTTTTTTCAATCTTATTTTTTTAAAATTAAAAGAAAATCTACTCGTCCTATCTGGAAATTATTAATAATAAATTAATAGATTTTTTCAGGCAAACATTTTTTGTCTGTTAATTTTAGTTTGTACGTTGTGTCATTTTCAAAAAAAATTGATATTTTTATTTTGAATATTAATTTTTACGTCTGAAGAAAAAACTACATGCCCTATCAAAAATTATAGCTCTTTTTTGGATGAACAAGTTTTGTCTCATTTTTTTCGTACCTTGTGTCGCTAGTCCAAAAAAATTTTATTTTTTTATTTATAATGTTTTTTTTACGACTAAAAACAAAATCGACGCATCCTATCGAAAAATGGATTATTATATATTTGTAAGTCTTTCCGGGGCGCGCAATTTTAGCTTATTCATTTTTTTCGTATCTTGCATAGTTTAACCAAAAAATGGAATTTTTGGATTTTTCATTATTTTTGGTACAATCAAATTTGGAATTTTTAACTATTCGACCAAATTAAAAAAGTTCTTATCATAAGCTTGTAGGGCTTTTAAAAAGCAACGTTTTTCTTTTCGTGGCTTTTTTTCATATTGTGCGTTATTTGGCTTAAAATGTTCATTTTAGTTTGTTTTTTGGAGTTTTAAAATGCTCTAACTCTGATAATTTTGTTTTTACAGAAAAAAGTCAAAGGGATAAATTGTTTGAGTTTCTAAGTACTATGAATAATTGTATATAGAATTTTGAAATCTTGAAAAAATGTGGTTTCGAAAATTTTTGGTACGATCAAATTTTAAATCTTCAACTTTTTAAGAAAAATCAAAAAGGTGTTTAAATAATCTTGTGGGGCATTGGAAAAGAAACATTTTTCTTCTCTTGACTTTTTTTTCATATCATGCGTTATTTGGCTTAAAATGTTGATTTTCGTGTGTTTTTTGAAATTTTATAAATGTTAATACTGTTGTAAATTTTGGTTTTATAAAAAAAAAAGTCATAAGGATAAATTATTCGTCTGATTGAATACTATGAATATCCGTACAGACAATTTTTGAATTAAAAAAAAGTGGTCTCTGTCAATTCTTTCGAAAGTTATCGTGCTAACGATAACTTTCGAAACGTGGACATTTGACAAAAACGGGGGGAGGGTCAAATTTTACACAGATCTAATACCTTCTCTTGATGAGAATGTAAAAATGTAATTCTCAAGAGTTTAAAAAAAATTGCTAATATCAATTTTTTTCGTATATACTACATAATATGCCCACTTTTAAAAAATATTGTAAAATTTCAATATTTTCATCTTCAAATTTTTTTATACCAACTTTCTCATTCAAAATTTACCTGAACAAAGAATAAGAAGATTTTAGCCATTGGAATGGTCACATGTAGAATTAATTACTGAAGTCTTTTCAATTTGAACTTTATATAATGTTGAAGTTCCGACAAATATTCTACAGACTAAAACAAAAACTAAATAGTTATTGAAGCTTTTTAAAAATATCTTAGCCTTTTGAGGTTAAAAAACTATATTTTGTAATAAAAAGAAAAACTAAAATTATTTCAATCATCCACGATTGTTAAAAATCGGACACATTATTAGATTGCGAACAAGAATGATAATAAAGATTTTTGCAAAACTCTGAGATTTAAAAATTTTAATATTTAAATTTATTCATGATCTACCCATTTTAATTGCTAAAATATTCTTTTTTTGTAGATGAATTTTGCAGTTTGCACAAATTTTACGAATTATTTTATTTATATTTACTTTATTAGAAGAGCTTTGCTTATGCAGAGAAGTGTTCTTTAATTCAATTAATTATAAAACCAAAAAAATTTAATTTGCTTAATGTTTACATGTACATGAGAACTTTTATAAAAAAAATTACATTTACATAGGATTAAAGAAATTATTAGTAAATCAGTGAACATTTCTTTATTTAAAGAAATGTTCTTTGATTCAAATAGGCAATTTTTAATTCAAAGAAATGTTCTTTTATTTATATAGATGATTTTTTAGTCAAACAGATGATTTTTAATTCAAAGAGATGATCTTTAATTCAATGAGATGTTCTTTAGCCAAAGAAATGTTTGCTTAACTGAACTGTAACATCGAACATTATAATTGCAGCAACATTTATGACATTTGATCAAATCTGAGATAACAAAAATTAGTGAAGAGTCGCTTTTACAAATTAGGTCAATGCCCTTGAAGGGTATTGACCCAAAGGCCTACCGACAGCACCTACACTTCTACAGTAAATAAGGTTCAGTGCTCTCACTGCTGGTGACAAAACGTGTTCTGACCTACATCCATGTATCTGACGTGCTTCAACTCTTTAATACTAACGTTCGAAATGCATTATGGCAATGGTAAATTTTCCTTATCGACAGTCGAAGGATATGTTTTTAAAAGAACAAAGGGAAGTCTTTCATACAAATAATTGCAAATATTTGGTTAAAACAGTAAGAAATAAATTTTTTAACGGACGAAAGGGATTTTAAAAATTAACATTTACAACTAAAATTATCGTTTGAAAACTATACAGCAATGAAAACATACGTTTATGCATCTGCAATTGTTATCAATAAAAAAAACTCTTATACTACCTGAATAGTCATGATGTTTGGCTATTAAGGACTGTCTGTACACATGTATTTTAGTTTAATATAATTAAAGAATATTTCTGAATCACTGTGTTTTTAATGTGCACTCCGTTGATGTTACTATTATGAATGGTTTCTGCTATTAACTGCATATTATGTAGGATTGTAGGGCATTATTTTTCAAATCTTTTTAACAAAAATCAAATTTGTCGATTGGATTGAAATATTAGAAAATTGTATTCCTACTTGATAGTAGGTTATACAGGAAAAGTATTTGTCACTTTGATCAATATTTCCCGAGGGGGGGGGGGGGATCCTTTTGCGTGTATACACTACCTCTTTCAGATATTTTTAACTCTTACAATAAAAATAAAGATAATATTTATTATTTTAAAACGTTCGATAAAAATGTTATAAAAAATCCCATAAAAACTGTAGTAAACATTTTTTTTTCTGATTGAAAGAGATAAAGATAGCCATAACATGTATTGTATCCACAGAAAAATAAAAAAAATTCAAACTCATAAATAGTCAAAAATCATGATTTTAAATAATTCATTTAGTTCTAATGACAATTTACAACACATAAGATTTTTTTTTAAATTATTATTTAGCTTTCGGAAGATAATATTATGGGTGTTTGTCCTTTGTATCTATTAAAAAATGGATTTATTACCGTTTTTTTTAAATGACATTTTTCGTTATTATCATTCCAGTAAATCCCACATTTATTTTTTATCGGAAGTTGGCTAAAAGCGTAGCAAACAATTGACATATTTAAAAACGTGAGTGTGAGAGCGATAACTCGTTTATTTTATTTTTTACTTTTATATTGACACAGGTGTCGAATTATTGCACTAAAAAATCCTATTATATTAACATACAGTTCTTGGAAATAATACTGATTGAAGCAAAAGTGTAATCAAAAGAAATTTAACATTTTACGTGAACAACTTGTTAGTGAAAAATAATGACTTGCATTTGTTTTTATAAATTCAAATGACACTAATTTATAATGTTCCACCAACATACTAATAGTAATATTTCTGTAAATAAATGAATTATTCTTATAAATAGAAGCTTTAAAGCAAAATTAGATAATTTTCTGATAATTTTCTGATAATTTTAGATTTTAAAATTTCTGGAGCAAATTATGAGTTTAAATTATCGTTTCTATAGCAAACCGAATTTATTTGTTCCTTTTTCCATTTCTCGGTTAAAATATGCCTGAAATCGTAAAATTTTCTCATCTGGAAGTTGGAGTAATTCTTGTTATAGAACCTTTCCAAGTGACTTCAATTTCCTACCCTCTGTTTCTCGCTTGGATACGTATACGTCCACCCTTCCAGACGCACTTTGCACAATTTCTACTTGACTATGGCAAAGTGTAGGTTAATGAGAGATTTTTCAGGATTCCATGCAGAACCACTTAGGGTCTTACACGTTAAAAAAAAGCTTCCTGTGACCCCACAAATGACCCCTTTGATCATACAAACTCAAAAAGAGAAAAAAAGAAATATTCTGAATTAATAAAATTAGAGGGGAAAAACTAATATTATATGTCTTGCTTAACACCTTTTATATGAAAATATTCGGAAAAAGGTGAAGCAACTCACAACCACTAGTAACGAATAAAAATATATAATTTTGAAAAATGTCTACAGCTTTAAAAAAAAGAATTTTATTTTGTTAACAAATCAAACCAATAATTAAAACGTATCATTCATCAAAAGCTCCTAATTTTATCAAATGTATACTAAAGTAATCTCAAGTTTAAAAATGAGCTTGTTAAAAATGATTAATAAGATCTGAATCTAAAGGCGAACTGTAGAAAACAAATTTTTTAGATTATAATTTTTAATATTCGTTATTTAGAGTTTTATTTTTTGCATTCTTTTAAGGTAAACGTTGCAATTCCTATTTAGTCCTACTTTTCTAAGGCACAGTTTATTCCTTGGAAAATTCTCCATAAATCTCTTAAGTTTTTATTTATTTTTTAATGTATTTAAGATAAATATTATTTATAAAATTAACATTCGAGTTAACATTTGTATAATTCCTAAATAAATGTTTAAAAATAAAAACGTCCCAAAAAGATTTGTGGGGAATCTTTCAAAGAATGAAATGACATTTACCTGAAGAGAAAGAATTGTTTGATATTCGTTATTTAGAGTTTTAAATTTAAAGTTTAAAATTACTTACAATTAACAATGGGAATATTTTTCTCGATTTAGAAAATCACTTTTAACCATGCTTATTTTTTAACTAAGATAACTTCGGTTGAGTTTAGTACATCCTTCAATCTGATCTGTACAAAACTGATCGTGTTTGATTAATGTAGTAGTTTGTTAAATCAATGAAAATGTGTCAAAGGCTAAAAAAATAACATGATTGCATCGATTTAACAAAATCCAACCCTTAACGAGACTTCGTTTGTTGAATCAATAAGACCGTGCCTACCCGTACCGAAATTTCGGTACGAATAGCCGGATTTTCTTGGTGCGAGTAGCGGGAACTGGAAAAGGGCCTATTTTCCCGAAATCTTGGTACAAAGAGCTAGATTTTTTCGGTATTTTTAGAGTTTATACGCTCCCAATCAATAAAATAATGTCCTGAAGGCCTTTCAATCAAGTTTGTTCCTTCAAACATTTTCTTTTTCGAAATCATTTTGAATAGAATTTCCATAGGCAGACTGTAAAACAATTTTTTTTTAAATCTG
Organism: Belonocnema kinseyi; assembly: GCF_010883055.1. Classification (NCBI taxonomy): domain Eukaryota; kingdom Metazoa; phylum Arthropoda; class Insecta; order Hymenoptera; family Cynipidae; genus Belonocnema; species Belonocnema kinseyi. The sequence continues at coordinate 47,182,500 of NC_046665.1, forward strand.
AATTTCAAGAATCAGAGAATTAAAAGTGGAAACTCCATGATTGACAATCCACAAAAAACTTTCAATCAAAGAAATTTTTCTTTGACATAAAGAACATTAGTTTGAATAAAACGAAAGTGGCTTACAAGAAATATTCGATGCATAGTGCATATTTAAGAGAGTGAAGAAAACTTGCTTTAAACCAAATAAGCATCCTTTAACACTAATTAAAACTTCTGAAATGAGTTCTTTTTATCAAACGAATATTCCTTAAGTACTGTCTATAATTATGGAACTCATTTTCAGTTCATCCAGGACTAATATTAGAAAAATTGTTGGTTGACCGGTTAGTCTGATGTAAAATTCCGTAATACTAGATCCTAGAAATTCTTTTTTAAGAATAAAATTGTTTAGATTTTGATCAATGATTATTTCGAATTAAACAATTCTTTTTTCTTGTACCCCTTGATGCAATAAAAAATTAAGTAAAACGATTTTTCATAGCTGAAATTTGTATTAAAATATTGTTTCAACTGATTATGAAGTTTCTACAAAAATGCAAATTGCAAATGCAGTTTCTCCCCTATTAAATGACTAAAAAAAATATTAAGAAGCAATCAAACTGCACAAATATACTTAACTCAAAGCAATGTTCTTCGATTCAAAGAATCTCAGGGGGAGAAAATTACTCGCAAATCAATAAACATTTAACTTAAACATGTATTTGATTCAAAGAAATGAATCAGTTAAGGAAACTTTCCAATCGTGAAATGTCTTGTGGGGAAGGCCTTCGATATAGTTTAATAACTCTGTCCTCTTTCGACTTTCTTACATTACCCGCAGGCTCTTGCTACCGAAATGAGTAACATAAAATCGATATTGGCATCTTCCATAGTTGCCAATATTATCGTGTTTCATCGTATTATGTACATGCCATAAGGATAGACGAATAATGCAATTTTATCCGTGCTAGTGATACGAATCTAAATGCACAGGTTTTGCACTTCCGTGAAGCTGGCATGAGCACATTGCATAAATGAACTCATAACCAATCGAAAATAAAGGACTAATTTAAATCATATAGCCGAATTTAAACAAAAGAAAAAAGGTTGCCGTGCTAGCTTAATGTTCAGCTAGCAGTGCCGCACATGGAAAAAAGACCTAGTCAATAATCTTGTTTCGCTTTGTAATTATGATCCATTGAATTCCCTATTGACAAATTTAGTGCTGCTCATTGAAAAAAGAAACCTATGGACATATGCTTGATTAGAATTAGGCTAGCAGCACCTCATACTGAAAACAACGACTTAGGTAATATTTTTTGCACTATAACTTAGGGCTTATTTGAAGCTCATTCCATGTCCTGTTACAAAATTTAATCTTACGATTTTTCAAGCCCCTGGCCATGCTAGCTAAACGTTAATCTATACTTATAGCATGACCACTGGTTTTTTAGAGCCCTGAATTATAGTGCAAAGAAATATTGTCCAGGCTGTTTTTTCATTCTGTTGTTTTTATTAATTAAAAAGGGACTGAATTAAATTTTCAGAATCCCGCAACGTATCCTTCTTACAAATCTGATAAATTGGAGGTTATTTATCATAATGTAATATATCCTCGAAAATATTACACATGGTTGGTGCTTTTTGTTACACTTTGTAATATTAATACTTCATAAACATAAACAATAACTGTACAGTATTTCGAAAATGTACAGTTTGGAGCATAATTGAAGGTATTATTTTTTGAATAGAATTACTGCGAAGCTTATACTCTTTGCAGACTTGTAAATTTATAAACTTTACATGTCGAGACTTTGTTGCTACTTTTGTCTTTGCCCTTAGTTTTTATCACAATAGATATGGATGTGAGTTTACTGTCAGTAAATCTTTGTAAAAGTCGAGAAAACATGCTACACAAATCCTAGACCTTATTCTTCGCTGTTGAAATTGTTGTTAATTTCATAATGAGTTGCTAATAAAGTGAAATATTACTAACTAGAACACGAGCTACCTTTCCTCCATAGTAATAGAGAATGGCGCTATAAGTTTGACTCACACTCTTTTCACATTGATTGCTCAAACACAAACTGTTTTAAAATATTGTACACAAATTTTTTCTGCATATTCTGAGATCCCTAAACGAGCATTATAGTGCAAAAAAAATATTGTTCAGGATTTTTATATCTTTGTGTAGCATGAGGCGTAGCATCAAATTCGACAAAATGAGATTAAATGAGCCCTAAATTATAGGGCAAAAATATTGGCTATGTCGTTTTTTCTATGTACAGTACTGCTAGGTTAACGTTAAGCTAAATTTGGCGATAGGACATCAAATTAGACCTAAATGAACCCTATGCCTATTGGATATTAGTTCATTTTTCGCAATTAGATAATGCCACCTTAATGGAGGTAGGTTATCACGTTGTCGAAATACTCGTAATTTCCAAAGAGCCACATGAATATTCCCTAATTCAACTTCTCTTAATGTTTTGTTTTAAAGGATCCAATTTACTATTGGGCCTAGTGTTAGTTTTTCCGAATTATAATTTACCCAATTTTTATTTTTATTAATTATTATTTGGCATAATTTTTTCCCAAAATTAAAATCAACGAATTGGCATGTAACTGAAATTTTATTTTACCTATACTATATCTGGCATAAAATAACTATGTAAAATTCAAATCCAGCCAATTAGAATACCTAATGTTTTGAATTTCGCGCCGTTCTTTGATGCCAATTCAGCGAGTTGGGGATTATCAGTAATAAAACGGTATTTCAGAAAAATAGAAATTAGGGTGAATTTTTATTCAGTAAAATGAATTTTAGTAAAATAAAAAATATGAAAAGTAAAATGTTGGGAATATGCATGTGTCTCATTGACAGGGAAGAAAAACTATAATAGCACATTAGAAATCAACCCAGGGCAGACAAAATTATGATCGAATTAGAAAAAGATAGATCCTGGGGAATGTATTTTCTTTTATCGTTAATTGAATCCGGTATTCCAATCTCAGTGGAATCAGTAATTTAATTGCGAAATGGAGATTCTTGTCTCAAATATAATGGCACAAGGTGAGAATGTATAGTGGAATATTTGAAATAGAGGACATAGTATTTTGCTACAACCTGGATTATGATGGACAATTACCACTATTATTATTTTAATAGCACAGAGCTCTGGACAATTGGAGAATCACAAAGAATGTAATTCTGAGGAAGTGGTCAAGGAAAACCTTTGAGTTAAATAGACTCATTTTCTCAAATAAGAATTTGATTGTGAAAGTTTTATTCATGTTTTTTACCACATTGATACTAATTTTTATTTCTAAATTTAAATATTAGAAGAAAATTTCTGAAAGTGTAAACTTTGGATTTAACTTTTTAAGTGAGGCAATGATGGAACTTAAGTTATAAATAAAATATAAAAATAATGCTCTGAATATATCATTAGTCATTACTATTGGGATCTGAAATCATGACGTTAGAAGGGGGATTTAAACAAAGATGGCCGGCGACAACGGGGTCACTTTGCAACTAATACATTGTGTTGTTAGTGAATTTTAATCGTTTTTTGTGCTTACTATGTCAAAGATGTCACTCAGCATTGTTGAAATTTATAAATTTACGTCATCCACTCCTTCATAAAGAAAATTTGTGGAAGGAGAAAAAGTGTTACACGCTGGACACATATTATTTTATGAAAAAAGCCGGATGATCAAACGAGTATAAAGCTAATTGCTTTTTGTTCACAATCGTCCAGTTTACGGTACCAGTTTTAAGCACCTTTTCCCTATACTACAATTTACAAAAAATACATTTTCAGATCATAATTGAGCATGTTTTTTATATAAAAAAAAGGAAATTATACAATCTAATAAGAATAATATTTTCTTGGCAGTTTTTGAAAAAACTTCTGTTTTCATCCGAAAACAGAGCAAAATGTTTTACTTTTGCTTTTCCTCGGATTGAATTTCGTACCTAGATCGTCTATTTCTGTATTATCGGACTTTTTTTTTAATCTGATGATTTAAATCGTAGAATTCCAAAAATATATTTATATTCTACTCTGAATATCACCGGAACAGCACACAGCCTTTTAAAAACGACCCCGTTATTTTAGTGCCAAATTTAGCCACCAGATGGCGTATCGCTGTATTTCAGATCCCAATACCTTCATTAAATGTTCGCTCCCCTGCAAAATTCAGATTAACTCAAGGGACAAAATCGCTACAAATAATCGCAAAAATGATCTGTGACAATGGTGGCAAACATATGAATCGCTTAATTGTTGAAAAACGGGTTCACGGCACTAATTTTTCGTTCGTTGACTCTGAATTGTGATATATTTATAAAAAAATTATAGAAACCGTTTAAAAAGGTAGTCTTGGAAGCTTTCTTAATTAATAGGAATAAACCAAATTACGAGATGTTAATAAATCCCAACAAAAATGTCATGTGTCTTTGATAACTCAAGCTTCTGCTTTCCGTTTTTGCTTCCAAACATCCAGATAAATGTCTGAATAGGAACCCAGGACACACGGAGAAAAAGATATTGCATCATGATATCGCAAAACCTCGGCATTGAAATAAAACGCAATATGATAACGCACGAGCAGGTTCCGAAGATTTTTAGGATATTATCATGCATGAACATCTCTTGGACACTACTAGAACCCTCGTATATATAATTTAATAAAATAATAATATAATGTAAAATCTTTCAATGCACGATATCACGATTTTACGCTACTATAATGTGATAATTACGATATATAGCGCAGGAATTACGGTATTTATTACAATAAAGGTACTAATTTTATAAATTTGATTTATAAACAAATCAATTATTCCCCTTCGGTAATTGGTTGCGTACCCGCGAGCATAGTCTATACTTCCGAAAAACGACCCCCAAAATATCAACTTGATACTTCACGGAGAAAAATATATAGCACAATGATATCCTACAATGATATCGCAAGATCTCTATATTGAAATAAACCGCAATATGATAACGTACAAGCAGGTTCTGGAGCTTTTTAGGATATTATAATGTACTAACATCGCTTGGCCACTACTAGAACTCTCGTAAATATATTATAATAAAATAATAATATATTGTAAAATCTTGCAATATACGATATCACGATTTTACCTTATTATAACGCGATAATTACGATATATAACGCAGGAATTACGGTACATATTTCAATTCATGTGATATCGTTTTCTGCGTGTTGGCCTAGCGCCTAGCCCTAAGTCTAAGGGGTTCCTTTTGCATCTCAATGAAAGTTCCTAAAAGGATTTTCACCGCAAGACATGAAAAAACTAAGCTTATATTTGCTAGGACTTATTCTTTTAGGTCTTATTGCAATCGTTGCCAAGGAACTTTATGTAATTTTCTTTTCTTGAACAACTCAAATGTAGTCAGTCGATTTCAAATAAATCTTTTTTTGCAGGTACAATCCCACCAAGTCGTATAATGTCTGAAATGGTTTTTTAAAAGTAATTTTAAAAAGTCCTGCAGGGTTCTTTATAAAAAAAATGTTCTTAGTACATTTTATTATTTTTTTGTGGAATTTCATGTGTTTTTTTTTGCGTTAAAAAATACGCGGAATTCGTATTGCTTTTTATTTCATTTCAATGCCTTTAATTTCAATTTGCTATTATAAAATGCTAAAAGTATATAAGTTTCATCTTTTAATGTTAATGTTAACAGATTTTTAAGCATTATATTCGAATTATAATCAAGTTTCAGGATTATTATGACCGTCAAGATCACCCGGACGTTTACGTCCGGGTGATGGATTAAATAAATTTGTGCATGCATTATTCACACTATTAGTCTAGCACAACAGTATAATATAATATCACAACAACAATGACAACAAGGAAAGGGAAAAATAGTATGACTTCCGGTCCACGATTTTAAAGAGCCCTAAATAAGCTAGAAATTATGATAGGCAAATTAAATGTGTATTATTAATATTTGTTAAATATTTTTGAACAATTTAGAAGAGCAACTTTATTGCTAAAATTTCGAGACCCTTAAATACGCCTGAAATTGAGAGGCCGGATTCGATAACCGCCAATAAATTTTTAGCCCTGAACGGAGTTCTGCGGTACTTTTAAACAAATGCTCTAGCTAAATTATTTATTATGAAAATTGGGCTATTATATCGTTGAATTCGTAATGAAGAAACGAACTGTAGTGAGCTAAAGATAATTAGAAACTCTAATTATATTCGGAGATTGTTAGACGCTAATTAGCCCAACTAAACAGCTTTGAAAAATAGGACTGTCCGTTAAGCTGCTAGGACCACATTGCAAAAATGGGCTGAAAACCTATAAGGAATTTAGGGTTCATGTAGGGCTAATTTAATGCTATATTGCTAGCTTAACGTGAAGATAGCATAACCACACATATAGACAATAATTCTTTGCACTATAATTTACGGCTCATTTAGGCCTCTGGGAATATGATAATGAAAAATATTTTTAAAATTGTTTAAACAATTCTAGTAAAAATGATTTAAACAAATTTCTTCTTCTACCCGATGTTAAGGTTCACTTAGGGTTTTATGGATATGATATTTGAATTTAACAAAAAAAAACTGTTTTAACCATTATTGTTTAAACAAATTTACTACAAAAAAATATTTTATTTTCGATTCTTTTGGATAATTTAAGGCTCCTGAAATATCATCGACCGAAGGTCGTGCGATATTTCCTTAGCCATTTTTTTGGTTACATATGATGTTGTGCCACCTTAACGTTATAAAAAATACGTGAAGAAAACCATAAAACCCATTTTTACTCCTCACATAATTTAGGGCTCCTTTAGGACTAATTTGAGACCGTATTCCCAAATTTTGGGCTCTAGTATTTTTTGTAAAAAATAGATAAAGAATAGTTCAAACATTTTTTTAATGTTTAATTATCATATTTCCAGAGCCCTAAATGAGCCCTAAATTATTCTATAAGGTGAATTTTCTATAAAATCATTTTTATTACGTTTTACAGCAATACTGAACTAACTTATTGGTAAGCTATTGCAAACACTATTTTTTACAGAAAATAAGAGCCCAAAATTTGGGACCACTGGCCCAAATTATTCCTAAATGAGTCCTAAATTATGCGAGGAGTAAAAATCGGTTTTATGGTCTTCATGTATTTTTTATAACGTTAAGGTGGCACAACACCATATATAACAAAAAAAAGGGGGGAAAGGAAATATCGCACGACCTTCGGTCGATGATACAACAGGAGCCTTAAATAAGCCTGAAATTATGCAAGAGAAAAGAAAATTTTTCTGTGAATTTGTTTAAACAAAAATTGTTTAAACTTTTTTAAATGTTTAATTATCATTTTCGTAGAGCCCTAAATGAGCCCTAAATTATTGAATAAGGTGCATTTTTTGTAAAATCATTTTATTACGTTTTACAGCAATCTTGAACCAACTTATTGCTAAGCTATTGCAAACACTATTTTTTACAAAAAATACTAGAGCCCAAAATTTAGGACTACGGGCCCAAATTAGTCCTCAATGAATCTTAAATTATGCGAGGGGTAAAAATTGGGTTTATGGTTTTCTTCACGTATTTTTTATAACGTAACGGTAGCACAACACCATATATAACAAAAAAAAGGCAAAGGAAATATTGCAAGACTTTCAGTTGATATTTCAGAAGCTAGTTTAAAGTTGAGATAGCAGAACCACAGGTACGTTTTTTAATGCGTAGCATCAAATTTGGCAGTGGGGCATCAATTGAGCCCTAAATTATAGTGCAAAGAAATATTGTCCAAGTATTTTTTCTATGCGTGGTCCTGCTAGGTTAACTTTAAGCTAGCATGACCACAGGTTTTTTCGAAAAATTGCGGAGCATTAAATTTGACAATAGGGCATTAAGTGAGCCCTAAATGAGTCCTACATTATAGAGCAAAGAAATATTGAGAAATTAATTTTTTTCTATGTGTGGTTCTGCTATCTTAACGTTAAAGCTAGCCTGACCACCGGTTTTTTTGTTTAAATGAAGAGCATTAAATTTGGCAATGGGGTATTAAATTAACCCTAAATGAGCCCTCAATTCCCTATAGATTTTCAGTCCATTTTTGACATGAGGTCCTGCTAGCTTAACGGACCTTCGAAAAACCTATATACGAAATAGGTTTTTGTTCGCCGGTAAATCAGTCACTCGTGTCAAGGAAAGGAATGCTAATCTACATGAGAAATAGTACGTAGTACGTAGATATGTTTTTTTATCAGCATAGCTTTTCTTTACAGCTCGCCGAATATGATGTAGAAGTCACAGCAATTTCAGTAATTTTACCAATTTTATTATTACCTCATACAGTTTGAAGATTTCAACTTAACAGAAAAGTTGAGTAAATGTTACAGAAAAAATCCATAAATTTCTGATATTATTCAAAATTCTGTAAACGCTGCAGAAAATTATTTAAGCTTTATTAGAAAAGCTAAGCTGCTTATATTTTAACCGAAAATCCTGTAAGTTTAATAGCATTTTTTCCTTCGTGTAATTGCGCACCTTTTCTAGTAATATTTTTATCAAATTTCTAGGAAAATTTGTTATGCTTTTCTACGACTGGTAGCGTAAATATCTAATTAACATTTTTAATGAAACAAAAGTTAAGGATTCTTAGTTGAGTTCTTGCATAAATCTGGGGTCGAATTTTGATAACAAAAAACTGTCAGCGGGAAATGTTGTTCAGAAAGATATTAATATGCTGTCTACGCGTCTACGGAAAGAATTATTCAAATTACATGATCATTAAGAAGTTGTCAAGCGTTTATTTCGGCCGCGAGGCCTGTTTCTTCAAACGTATGTTTCAGCTCGACATGCAACTCGCTCGAGACGAAGTATTATTTATTAGTCGAAATTTAATTAATCAAAATGTTGATTGTAAATTTATGTTTCTTTTTAATCGTTTTTGACTGATAGAATTGCAGGATTGGAAAAAAAGAGTAAAAGAAAGAAACTACACAATATTACGTAGTGTTCACTAAGGATAAAAGTTCTACATTCTCAATCAAATAATTACTAAATCAATAAACCTCGTTCAATATTATATTTATTCAGAAAGTAGTAGTTGTTTCTTCATGCGAACTCTACCAGTCGTACTTAAAAAAAAGATTATAGTTAATTCAGTTAATTCAGTTAATTCAGTAGACTTACAGGCCGAAAAATTAAAAATGTATTTCATTAAGGAATTCTTCTTGCTATTTAAATAAAAGAGTAACTACAACGCTTAACTTAGAAATGTAGAGGTTATGCTTCAATTGATTTACTCTGGTGTTACTGAAGTGATTAGTGAATAAGACCGAAATCACTGATTAATCAGGGAAATGTCATACTACTATTTCAATCAGTGAATTTTTCACTGCTTCATATTTCGAGAGTGAATACGCACAATCAAATCAATTTTTTTCCATATATAAGAATTCTTGTTTCAAGAAATAATGTTATTAAAATGTAAAAATCATTATTGTTAAATTACATTTCTTTGATTCAAGTAGTATATTTTTGCTCATCTTAGAATATCCTAGAGTATATTTCCTTTACATTTGATCAAAAAATTCCAAGAATTAGCTGAATTATAATATAGATATTATATTTTGAAACCTTGGATTTTAGATGCTCGATTGTTCTTATATCAGATTACAACATTTTACATTCCAATATCTAATCTAATAATATACATTTTTCAACGACTAGAGATTGTAGCTTTAATGGTCTAGATATCGCTGTCCCATAGTTCAATATTTCTGAATAAAAATGTCTGATCGAAATTTAGGATGGACACTGGACACGATCCAAAAACATTCGAAGTGTCTATTCTTACGCCGGCCTGACAGTATTAGTGAACATTGTGTCCACTACTTCTCACCATATAACCCTTTCCCAGCTCCCCCAATCATTTTCTAAGATTATGTACGGTCGGCCGTACGAATATCCTCATTATTAAAGATTCCCGATGTCAATAAAAGTCGGCAAGATGAATCTAAATGGCAGAAGAACGCAATTCTATAATAAGTTCTTCATATGTCACGTGCACGTGCCAACCCAATTATGAACCAGAAACTGCTGTTTAATATCTTAGGGATTATTTGCATTTCGAATTTAAATTTTAAATGCAAACCATCAAGATTCGAATTTTAGAATGGAGTGTATTCTTCTTTCCTGACAAGTCAATTCAGGGTTAATAAAATCTGAATATTTTGTTGTTTTGTGATACACAGTTGAAAAATAATATCAGAAACTGCTTTCATTACTTATTTATAAAAATGTTAATATTCAAAATTATATAATTTCCATTCGAAAAATTGAGATCTAAGTGAGTTTTGATTTATCAAAGCTTCAATTAAATGTTTTTTAGCACATTGATAATTATAGGGACGTTGAAATTTGTAATATAAAATAGTAGTTACCCGTGTGGAAATAGCCCGGGTTAGCCCTGGTACAACAAGGTTTCTGGTCGGGGACTGGCCGGGCTATGTTTGTTTTTTAAGAGCCTAGCGTGCGCTGGTCGGTTACTCATTTATGTCAAACCCCCAGTCAGGGGCTAACTGGGCTCTAATCGGACAAATCTTATGATCGTATGTTCAGACGGTAGCTGGCCAGGCGCTGATTGGCAATAATAAAATTGTTGAACTTTGTTTATAACTTAATTACTTTCTCTGATTTTATTAAAAAATGGATGGGTATACCCGCATGGATGTTCCACGCGTGAAGATATATTGGGTGAATATCTTTTTCACACCACACATTATAAGGATTCATGAGTTCAGACTTTCAAACCATGCATTTTGTGACAAAAATTCAAAGACATTTTTTTGAAATTCGAACTGTTTTTTTTTTAAGAAAAAAATTCTAAGTTCCATCTTTATGGAAAAGTGCAAATGTTCAGAAAAAAAATACATTTTATATTAATCTTAGACGTGGTAAAATTGTATAAAACACCTAAAAACCAAACCTTATACGAAAGTCAAAAAACTTTTATCATTAAGAAATGTTCAACGTTCACGATTGAATTTCTGAGTCCCGTCGTTGAAAATTTTAAATATTCATAACAAATTACATTTCCTGTCATTGTGAAAAGATGTAAAATAGTCTTAAACGGGAAAGTATTTTACTGATATTCCTCTTAAAAGTTCGTGCATTTTTTATTTACATAACGCCGCATAATAATAAATAATTAGAAAAAGAGTACTTAAAAGTTGGTACTTTAACTTTTCTGAACTGTAGCTTATGAGGATGGCTTTTTCAACGAGTTTCAACTTGTTGGTTTAGCGTAGTGGTTAGCAATCCCGACTGCTAGGCGTTAGATTTAAGTATAGATATATGTAGGTTTGATACCCCGTAGGGTTAGAAATTTTATTTGTAATATAATGTTTAAAAATGTAATATATGTATTTACTCTAAACAGGACTATTAATATTTAAAGTCAAGATACTCGCAATCATTTAATATTTATTTTTTTAATCTTTTTTGTCTCTCAAAGACTACGTGAAAATAGTTAATGCTGCCTGTGTGCTGGGCGTGCGGAATTCTATATATTAATATGCTCCAATTCTGCAGTAAAAAAGAATCAAATTGATCCCCCAACTCAGTGACAGATGCTCTTCATACAATTGAAAGACAAAGTATTTAAATCTAGTAAACCAGCAATTAATCTTGTCCGGGCCACGGTCTAAATCCCCGGCCAGTTCCCGGCCAGCTCCCGGCCATGCTCACTGGCCGGATGCTGGCCAGCGCAGTGTGACGATGCTGGTCGGATTCCGACCAGAAACCTCGGCCAGCTCCCGACTTAAAGCCGGACTCTCCAGCCGTAGTCTGCCCAGCCCACGACTTAAATTTCCACCCGGGTATAAAAATTTAGATTTTTAAATTCGAGATTTGTAATTTAATTTTTTTGATTTCAAAATAACTTAGGCATTATAGATTATTTTTAATGTTTAAATACAAGTATTAAATTTTTGTCCTTCCGTCCACTGACGGTAGGGGGCCAGATTTTGTGCGGATTTGTGGCATAGTGGAGAAGGGTTCATGCAGAATGTGACTCACAGAAGGCAAATATAAAAGTATACCTATAACAATTATTTTACGTCAAACTAGGGGTGAAGATGTTGGGGAGATGTGAAAAAGGCGGAAATTTACTCAAAATTGAGACGCACACGAAGAAAATTTGGTTAGGAAATTTTACCAAACTTTTAACTATAATTGGGATATATGGACCAAAAGGAGAATGTTTGACATTATTGTAATAATTTGTGTCTTGCGAAATGTTAAAGAATAAATGTCAGTTCGGTAAACTTTAATAACGCAGATTAAATTTTCCAAATGTACAGTAAAGATTTTCAAAAGTAATCATTAATGCACGTGGAGTAATTATTGAAAACTATTCTGTCACACATTCAGGAAAAATTGGATCAAGTTTCATGTTTTTTAAGTATTGTTTGCAAATGTAAAGTCAAGCAAACTTTTAATTAGGCAATGAAAATAATTCCCTCAAAATCGGTTACAGAATGATAAATTGCGGTTATTCTTTCTAGGTATTATTTACTTAAAGGTTTGGTTTATTTGCTTAAAGGTTAGGTAAAGTTTTGAATGGATTCTAGAGAAAAATTAATTATGGTTATGTTATAATCTCCTGCATACTTTATGAAAGTTTGTCCACTGTAAGCGAGCTTTTCATTTTTTTTTTTACGTAAGACTTTATTCGATAGTTTGGTAAACCGACAGTCACGTAGTATCTTCTATCACCTTCACAATCTTTAGGATCGTATGCAAGTACTGAGCAAGTTCAGCGGGATGAAAAAATTGTTTTCCACGTATTTAGTAGAAAAAACTGGGTTTAATTGATTTATGAGGAAATTTATTATTTGTAAAAAATGAAGGAAATTGTTCAGTAAAATAAATTCTTTATATTCCTAAAACCTTATAGTCTAAGAGCCGAGGCCGTTTTTGGCGAGTTATTAGGTAACGATTCTGCCACTATTTTCACTATTTTAAAGTTATTTTCTAAAACTCAAATTTTTTATATAACATTCTACTCATTACTCAAAACATATATTCGAAGGGGCAGAACAAAATCTCGGGGATAACATCCTGGCAGAACATCGGGAACTGCCCGGTTTTGACATTGGTCATTGTGCGTCGGTTGACGGCCCTGATACTGCGAGAAGAGTGGCGTAAACTATGTCTCTAGTTACGCTACTGATCGTCTTCGGAGCACAAGTGACCACTCGCTCGCAGTATCAGGGCCGTAAACCAAGGCACAATGACCAATGTCAAAACCGGGCAGTTTGCGATGTTCTGCCAGGATGTTATTACCGAGATTTTGTTCTGCCTCTTCGAATATATGTTTTGAATAATGAGTAGAACGTTATATAAAAAATTTGGATATTAGAAAATAACTTTAAAATGACATATTCTTTTACACCTCTGGGTCGTTCTGCCCCCCCCCCCCTTCCGCACCGGCCTATTGTTCTGCCACTTGCACGGAACATTGTCTAATTGTCTCCACATTCAACTCAGAAAGATTCAGCCGTTACAAACATTTTTTTTACAACTTCGAATGAGTAAATAAAAAACTTCTCCCCGAGACTACCTTGGAGAAGCGACATTTCGTGATCAGCATATTCTCAACAATCAGGAAAATAGTGGCAGAATCGTTACCTAATAGCTCGCCAAAAACGGCCTCGGCTCTCCTACTATTATATCCTCGTGATCACTTATTCGTGCCTTATCGCTTTTTGAAATTAAAATTTGCAATTAAAAATTTTAATTGTTGATATATTGAATAGTTTAAAAATTTTAGGTATTGAGTGTGATGAATGAAAATTCATAAATGTCATAAATGATCAAAATTTAATAACTAGATATCGAAAAAGTGTTCAGAATGTATTGGCAAATGTGTACAAACTTCTCAGTAAAATACGTAAAATCCGTTGAATGGATAAGGCTGCATGGCTAAAAAAAAAATTTCTGACAATTACTCAACAATTATAAATTTTGTATTCAAGAGAATAAAATATATTTCTATAAAATCTTACAGAAAATGTAGTAGCGGCGAAGTCCAAAGAATCTAGGCACTTCTTCGATTTAGAACTCAAATGGTAAAATCAAAATTTTATTTGAATAATACAGTACCATTTAATTTAATTGAAAAATAAATCAATTTAATTAATTATTAGCAAAAATTACTCAGACAAATTAATTGATTTTTTTTTATTTTGCAAATAGGTACTTATTCAACTTGGAAGAATTAGAATTTAAAACTTGACTTATTAGCTTAAAAATCATTCAAATTTAAGAATTTTTATTTATACATCTTTAAAATTAAAGTTTTTAATTTTTCAAATTAAACGTTGAAAATTATGCAAGTTTCACCGTTAAAACAGTTTCCATTCTGATGACAAAATAAAAATATCTTCAATTTGGAAGATGTAGAGTTGAAAACTTAAGTTTAGATCTTCAAAATTATCGAGGATTTTTATTTATACATTTTTAATATTGTAGAGTGTTTAATTGTGAGTATTTAAAATTAAATTATGCAGAAAAAGATTCGAAACTACATGATAAATTGCACATATTAAAAATTAAAGTATCTTTAATTGCAAATCTTGAATAAAGAGTTATTCCAAGAAGAGATATTCAAAATTTTCTCAAGTTATGTGTGTTATTCATATTTTTATATACATAAGTTTCATGCAATATAATTAACAAATCGTGTAAATCGTGTAAAGCGTGTTAGCTTGTATATTCGACTTATTTCTTGAAATTTGAACCTAATTTGATTTCAGAGATTTTATATAAACTTAATTTTCAGGGTTTTAATGCTCAATTTGAATGGCTTGAATATTTTACATCAAAAAGATTTTTAAAAAATAGACGATGCAAACATTGAAAATATTAAAAATTAAATAATTGAGGGTTTCAAGGTTAGAAATTTTTAAATAAAAAATCATCCAATGTTTTTATTTACTTCTCATCAATTTAAAAACCGGCTCATCAATTAAATGTTACAATACAAAATTTTGCTGAAACGGGCCCCAGATCTTTTTTGCACGGCCCTGACGTACCCATACTTCCAGTTTATAATCGAGATTTTTTCCGATATACCAACTAAACTTCGGTTAAGTGGTTCGAAACCCGTCGACAGCGTTTTCGATTTTTAATAGCGCTAACATTGTTAAAAACGTGCGAGTATATCGTATGTAATGTATTTTAATTTAATGTAATTGTTTAAGCTAAATTGTGTATGTGTCCGAAATTGTATTCTGATTGGCTGTTGACTGACTAATGTGTATATGTAGGTTGTATGCTGTTGATTGCGCATAAATTGTTTTTTATTCTCAGAAGCTTACGGTTTACCAAACTGGTAGTTAAAGTTTCTCGAGCGTCATTCAGGCCCTCGTGACTTTCCTGTAAACCCTCTTATATTTTCTACCGAGTCCTCGACCTCGTTTTATCCAACTTTTCATTCATCTATATCTAACGTTTTATATATTTTATAATTATGTCTATTAAAATGTAAACTACCAAGTACAGTAATAATTAAAGTACAGTTCGGTAGACATTGGTATTAATTAGTCACACTTTCATGTTTGTAAATAAGGTATTATCGAATTTCGTTTTACCCAACTAGAAATGAAACTTTATCAGTGTCCATATGTCCCAAGTTTACCAAACTGAGTTTGGTAAAGTTTCTCGAATTATTTTTCTCCGTGCAGCTTCTTTTAGTTAAAAATAGATTAATTAAGTTCTATATCAACTGAAAATTAAATGAAGCTGCGACAGTAGCAACTGAAGTAAAATTTGATCATTTTTGACTATGCAAATGAATGATTTACTTGCACTGGTTGAAAACGCGAAAAGAGAGACAGTGTTTTAAGTTTTGAAATTATTTTAACGCACACTATTAGAAATATTTTACAATTTACTAAGTTATTATGTTACAAAAGTATCGAAGAATTGTATGAAAATTCCGACACTTTTACGTAACAGCATCTTGAATTTACAAAATTTTCCATAAGATTGCAGAAATTTCTAATAGTGATATATTCGGGTTAATTTCGCTAAATCAGCTTAAAAAACCTAGATTATGTTATCTCGCTAAAAGATCAGCAAATTTATCTTCACTAAAGGTTAGGAAACTTTTTCTACTCCAGTTACAAATTTGACTGAAAATTGGTTGAAATTAAATGACTTCCAGTCAAAATTTTCCGAATTCAGATCTGCCTTAGCATACCAAAAAAATGACTGAATCAATTTAATAAGAGTTCAGCGATTTAGGTATGCATTGGTAACAGCTACATTTGACTAATTTATTTTGCTGTCCAAACAATTTGGTACGAAATATTGATAACAAAGGAATATTAGTCAAATTTTACTGTAAATTATTGGTGCCGATTGGCAAACAAGTGAGTGCTATTTTAATAAATCAAATCTCATGAATATTTAAATGTAAATTAGCCAGCTTTAACTGATTCGAATAACGTTAAGAGTTAAGTCATTCCTTAAATTGTAATCGTATTTGATTAAATCGTAGTAAAATTTGACTGAGATTGATTGACGACTAAGGAGCCATTCACAAAATACGTTACATGTACATATTGCAGAGATTTGCCCCCCCCCCCCTCCCAGCATGATACGTTTTACTTTGTCCTTAACATCAAGAATAATATTTTGACAGGCTCCAACAACCCTGAAAGTATCCCATATTTTGTGATTGGCCCCTGATCACAGCAAAATTGAACTAAATATTAGTTGTATGAAACTATTTCATTGAGTGGTTTTCACTTTTTACAGAAACTTGTAGCAGTAAACAATTATTAATAGTAGGTGACAAATGTTGTCAAAGAAACTTAGTGACAAGGCTTTATTTTTAACAAAATTAAACAAATACTGTTGAATGAAGAAATAAATACTCATAGACGATAACCGACACTACTTTATAAACAACCAAAAAAGCCTTGAGACTGTACGGAAACATAAAAAAATAAGAGAGTAGAATGACAAAATGTTTTCGTTTTATAAAGTACTGGAACACACATTTTCAAACGATAATAAATAGTTAATTCCAAAATCAAATTTATTTTATGAGAAACAGGTAATAATAACAAAAACAGCAATTTAAAATTTTAAAGTCTGACGTATGATCGTAAGGCATTACATGATCGACCGATAAGCAAAAAGTTATCAGCAGTTATCAGTGCTCGCAAACACGTGATACACGTGAGTTAGTTTGCGCATGCACGAAACTAGTTCGCAGGGTCATTCCGTGGCAACTTTGGCTCTTCCACACGCATAATTCGCGATGCAACGTTGCGTGTCGTGGCAACATTGCAGACACGATGTGGACTCGCCATCGTCACGATCACCTGACTTTTTGTGGAACGCCGCACTTCTTCATCTGTGACCGGGCGATGATGAATCATGTAAGTTTCTAACATAATCCAAGACTCAAGCCGATCAAGTCAATCAAGTCGATCAACAGGAAAAGTCACAAGTTCCAACATAGTAGATAGAAGTTATATCTTTTTTTTATCTTGGCGAATTACTTTTGATGCTATACGGAAATTTAAACTGCTCGAAAAGAAACGCATAAATTTTCATACTTACGTTTTTTTTTTAAAGAAACTACATAGGAATTTTATTTCTGGTCACATTAGAACATAGATATAGTAAGTGGCTATAAGTAAGCTCGAGATGTTTAAAATCAGATACTATTAAAGATGATAACAAAAACACATCGAAGTAAACAAAAACAAAATAAATGACGAAATAAAATGTTGTGATCCACGAGAGATTTTTCCGTTTAAGAGATATGTAAACCTTTTATGGACTTGTTGTAGCTCTCTGCAGATCGCTCCATATGGTAAGAGAGTTGCATTACTGAGTTCTTGTTCAGAATTGCTGCAATGGTGAATTTTTAGTCCCGAGTTAAGGAGTTTCGATGAAAGTGTATTGAGAACTCCCATTTCTTCAGAAAAAAGTATTATTTACTTACTAAATGATCTTAAAGTTAAGAGTTCTCGGATTGAATTAAAAAAATATTGTTAATTGGTACTTTTACTACCAATTACAGTATTTTAATATATAATTAAAAGTTATCTTTGCTCCTAACTTAATGGTTTAATTTTCATTAGTTGGTAGTTAATTTTTACTATTTTAAATTTAAAAGTTTAATTTTATAAATATTTTACTTTTCTTTACTATTTTAGTGCGATCACCTGTTTTTTTAGTTTTCATGAGTTGTCAACATTTTGATAATACAAGGAAACACATTTTTCATCGCAATGCTACGATCAAACATTTCCAAATAATCTTGGGCTCATTTTTACAGATAAATTTGTATAGAGTTTTGATAAATTAATGTACAAAGATTGTACAAATGTTATTTTGAAACTCTAACGAAAACAAAAATAATAATAAAAAGAAATTTCAGAAAGTAGGTAACCTATAATTGAGTATTCATTTTTTTTAATACATATGATGTATCTTTGAATTTTCTTAAGCTTATCTTTCTGGTCTCGAAACCTTACACTCTTACAGTTTACACTTTACACATTTTTAACTTTACTTATTCTTTATACAGTTCTTTATACATATTTACATTATGCAAATTAGGAAAACTTCCTCGTAAAAAAGAAAAACCCGATATTGTACTTGTATATAAAGCGTAAAATTAAAAAAAAAATAATACACTTTTCTTTCCGTATGGTGAGACACTATTGGTTTAAAATTTCGATGAAAGAAAATTTTCCTTCAAGTAAAAAGTACTGGCTCGATTGCAAAAATATTTTTCTGAGCCAAAGATGTATTTAATTAATCGAAAAATTACTCTTTGAATTGACAAGCTTATTTGACTGAAAGGAAAATTTATTTCATTAAAAATATAAAAAAATATTTTACAATAATTTGCAAGTTTTCTTTTAATTTAAAAATTCTTACAAGGTCTTTTAATTTGTAAATGATGTCCCATCTGAAAAGAATCAAGGAAAATATGGTGGGTTTTACGACCAAATTCTAAGTAATTATTCAATAATTTTCTGAGGTTGGCAAACAAAAATGTTCTAAATACCTTGGAAATTTTATAGAAAAACTCAAGAAATATTCTGTGGAATCAACATCAAATTTTTCAAGAATTTCCCCAATAATTTTTCTCAAATATACACATAGTCAGAACAAAGCTTTTCTTTTAGTTTTACGAAATTGCTACTTCTAATACAAATTTTGAGGATTTTTCTTAACAAAAAATCCAATTATACGAAATGTTTAGAAAGTCATTTCATAAATATTTTCCATGTGTATTTTTATTCTGACATTTGTATTTGAAATTTAGTAATATCGGGATTTTTAATTAGAATTTAAAAAATATATAAAAAAGCTCAATTCTTTTTTCACACAAGAAGATGAATTTTCAAACAAAAAATATGAATTTTCAACTAAGAATGTAAAAGTGACTACTTTAACAAAAACAAGGTTTTGATTATATATAAAAAACAGTTGAATCAAACCAAAAAAGCAAACTGTCTACAAAACAATGGAATTCTCGACCCAAAAAAAGGGTAATCGGACAAATTTCGTTATCCTCATATTTAAATCATTGTAAACACTTGTTTTTAACATTTTTTCTGCCAAGTTACACTTTTTTGGACTCTATTTATTTATGAAGATATTTCTGCTATCTATGTTTAACTCAAAGTCCATTATAAAAGGAAAAAAGTTTTTCTACAAAAAGTTAAGAAAATGCCGGTGGTCGGAGATGATTTTTAGTGATCGGACTGCATGTTATCTCATAGTCGAAATTATTTTATGTATCACAAATTTCGATTTAAATCAAATGGGCTCAATAAAACACTATTTAAAAATACTAAAAGTAATAATATTTGATCAAAAATGTGTTTTAAATCAAGTAAAATTTTTAACAAAATTTGACAGAAATGTAAAATTACATCTATTAGGTCAGGGACCATACTTTAATTACGTAACAGCTCAAGGAGGGGGGCGGGTCAGGCACTCTGTGTACATTTGTTACGATTACATCGTTAAAGAGAGGGAGGGGTCTAGACTCTAGAGACGGCCGATAATGCGTTACGTAATTTAAGTACGGCTCCTTACGGAGATAAGAATTTCAAGACAGTGGTTAGAATATCACTCTTAAGAACGAACTTTCCTCACTATTTAAAATATTATACATAACTTTACTTCAAATCGTAATAAAAAAATTCAGTAACTTTCCTCTATCTATCGAAGTTTGGCAACAAAATTCTATAAAAGTCAAATTGATGCATGCGAACATCTTCTCTAAAAAAAAGAAAATAATTCTATTCCGGACAGACGATGGGTAAATTAAACAATTCTGCATCTGAGTTCGGGCTGATTCAATTTTTTTAAAATTTACACGTTTGAAAAATGCAGCTATTTTACTCAAAACTCAATTAATGTCAGTCATAAATTCAAAATGAAAATGCGAGGTGTTATCAGAAAGTAAGCAGAATGCCGCCGTCTATTGCCTTTTGATAATTATGGTTTAATGTACTATTCTTACTATAAAATATATGAGAATTTCCGAGAGACGGTGCACTTACCATGTGAATTTTCATCATAAACGTTCATTTTCAACAAAATAGTTGAATTTTAAAACCAAAAACAACTAATTTTTTTAAAGTTGAATCCTCAACCATTCAGTTGGTTTTTTAAACGAAAAATATAAAATTTGTAAAAAAGACATTCATTTTTAACCCAAAAACACGACATTTCAACAAAAGCGTTGAGTTTTTAACCAAGAAAGATTGATAAGTTCATGATCTAAAATTCAGATAAATTGTTGACTGAATTTTAGTTCTCCTCTGAATTCAAGATCAGGAAAATTGTAAGATATGACAATTTTAAGTTTTCCTTTTTTTTCTGTGCTCTACTGAATTCATGCTTTTACATGTTTCCGTACCTTTATTAATTCATATTGAATTGTTTGCGTTCTTTTGACAAATTCTTAGTCAAATATGTGTAACACCGTTAAATTACGAAACTTCTCATGGTCATACCATCTGACCCAGCATTTAATCTACCTTTTCGCTACAACCACGGCATTAAAGACTCTCCCCAGTATAAATTTAAACTGCGTTTGAATTTTCCTCTTGACCTCGACGACTCTGACGAATGTCGAGACGATAGCGTTATCGTTGCTTGTTCACGATATGAACTGTCAACAAGAAAAACGGAATCCTCTACTTGCTTCAGCAGTAATCGTTGCTCCGAATAGGCCATTTTTCTCTCTAGTAACGATATACATATATTATACATATATCACACGATCGCAAATCACATTATCTACATTCTCCACGTATATACGCCGTGGCGCATAAAAATAACCGAAAAACATCAAACGTTCTGTACGGCCTGCTTAAATAAATGTGAACATAATAAGATATTTGAATCAAGGATACAGGACAGGGACTTTTGAAGCTTGTACTTACCCTTGGTGTGCAAGGTCCGTCCTTGCTTCTTCTGGAACTATCTTGAGAGACGTCAACTCACGTTCAATCAGTTAAATTATTTAAATCGTCGGTTTAATCAAAATCGAATTAGATCATTTATTATAAACATTTTTAACACACTGTTATCCTCCTGAGTCACTGTATTCCAACACTGCATCCAAAGCAATATCCAAAAATGTGGTTCCAAGATTCGACAGCACACACAGCACGTTTTTCTTCTTTCTGCTTATACTTTTTTTATCCACTTTGTACTCCCTTATGTTTCACCATCATCGTTTTTTGTCACTTGTTTACACTCGTTTATTTATTTAAGTTATTTGTTTAAGCACACGCGAATTTCTCGTGCTGGCAGGAAGAAAGGAGGGACATGAGTGAGGAAAGAAGTTTTCTGATTAGCAGGGTAAGCGCAGACCGTACATGAATTTGACTTGTAAAAGAGACAATAAAAAAAAACCGTCGACAATTCAATGTCGCCTCTACCTGTCGCTTAGCTTCCGGTGACGCGCGGATTCATTCCCACGTGACTCACTGCGCAAAGAGAGACACGTTTCTTTCATATAATACTGAGTAACCAAGATAACTAAGATTCTCGAATTTTAGGCGCCGAATCAACTTTCTGGAGGAGAATAACAAGGATAGATCGTGCCACACTAGAGTACGCCTCCAATTTTAACGCTAAATCAACGTAACTCGAAGCTTTTTCAACACTGAGTGCCGAAAGCCGAAAACTTTCCCTTATAAATTCGAATCCCGGAAATAATTCGTGCTCTGGTGATTCATCACGCTGAGGGAATGTACGGCCATGATCTGTTTTTTGTGAGGTGAGGAAAAGAAGTTCTAATGATACAATCCTCTGGAAAATTAGTCTCAAGCGAGGAAAGCACCAATGATCAATAATCAGGATGACCCTTTTCTAAAACCCGTGAGTCTGATATGTTCTATATCATTTGCAGTTTCCTCCAAAGACAAAAATTACTCTCCTTGAGCCTGAGAACACAATTAGCAATCCCATATTTAGGCTGAACGCTTTTGAAATTTCCCTGGATAGAAAGTATGTAATGCAAAGTAAAAAAAAAGTGTGCGACTCTTACCCGTGTGTGGGAAACCTGTGTTGGAGATGCTGGGGTTCGTAGTACTGGGTGGTGAGGGCTCTTTCGTCCAAGGTGTGTTCAGTCGCGTGGGCCTTCGCTGCGGACTTGATATCCATGAACGCCACCGTTGCCGATGCACCCCCGGTACTCGTCGAGCCTCCGCCGACGCTACCACCGCCTCCAGCCCCGGAACCACCCTCGTTCCCCTCCGCCAGGGAACCTCCGTCCACGGGGCATTCCTCGCCCCGCGGCAGCAGCTTGACGCTCTGCACGCGTCCATAACTGAAACGAATAATTAACAACAATTTAATAACCAATTTAAGCATCTATCATGAAATATTTTTCAAAGTGTGAAAAGTGGCATAGTGGTCTAAGTCTCTAAAACTATGTAGATCTTGACAAATCTCGAGCCGTGGCAAGATACAGCCACGCGCCCAAAATCATCAAAATCTAATCATATTTCAATTAATGACAAAAATCAAACAATCATTAGGATCACTAAGTAGTAAGTGATCTGAATTTTTTAAGAATTATAAAGACGAAAATAAAAAAAAAATTGGCTCAGTAAAATCAGAATATAGTCCACTTGTAGATGACTATCATACATGTTGGTAAATACATGCTAAACCCAACTAATATAGTTACATTCTTTATCACCATAATTCCAAAACAGAGTGACCGCAAAACTTTATTTTCAAAATTCTCTAGCATTCTCCTGACTTTTACATGACAGTTATAAATTTTGATTTCAGGTACAAAGTAAATGATTTGATTGCAAAAAAAAGGTTTATTTCTAAATTTCATATAAATACTTTTAATAACAACAGTCAAATAGAGTTATATCAATTTCATCTTCAGTTTATCAAAAATTTACTGACTATTTGAGGTTTTCCCTAACTTTCCTTGGTCATTTTTAAATGACCTGACTTTTCAGAATTCCCTGGAATATCTTATCAATCCTGCAAAACGAAAAAATCGTTAGTGGCCCATATACACTTTTTTCTGCATTTTTGTTACGGTTAGAGACAGGAACATAAGATTTAGTAAAAAATACGAATAATCTAACACTAAACAAACATTTGATAGAAAGTGGGTTATTTTTGTGTTTGAAGAAAGAATATAACGCGTGCTACAACGTCATCCAAAAATAATTTATAAGATGTGCTTATATTACATTATTTTAAATATTTCGTTAATTTCGAAGTCCAGCACTTTAGATACATATTTACAAGAACTGTGATACCAAATTTTCATGACAGGCCCTACGACATCCAACTAGTGTTTTGCATATTTTTTCTTATTTGTAATTTTGCAGAAACAATAAAACAATTAAAATGGTCACCATCTTGGTTTCAACGTTTAAATAAAGTTTTTATTGGCTTTTTGTATTAACGACATTTTTATTGAACGCAACCACAGTTCTTTCCCAAAAGTGACTTAAAAATGTATTATCAACTAGTATAGTTCAAGTGATTCATTGGCAGTCTGGTTTTTTCAGCTTAAAGCTCTTTTGTTTTAGAATTTGTCTTCATATGAATACGAGAAATTCTGCTCTGGACAACTAAGTGTGGTTTTTGAACAAAGGTACTAAGACGTTATTACCAAAGAAGGGTTGTTCTAATGTGTCTTCGGAAGATAACTCTCTCGATTTTTGTTATATTTTTTTAATACTTTTTAAATTTTGTGAAAATTTTATGGATTATACTAATTTTATTAAAGCCAACTGTTGAAAATATTCAGTAATTGAACCTAGAAGCCTCGGCGAAGATAACGTTCCGAATCCATATACATACTTTTATTTACAATCATGTTCGTAGTATGACAAGTGATTCTTGTCCAAGGTTTTTCTGTTCTATGACGCAGTACATATTTGTCACAGAATAAACTATGTCATGTGACAAAGTAATCAGAATATGCTCACAACTTAAGCAAAGATTTCAGAAAAACAGATTTTTGTTGATACAGTGTTATCTCTGCCAAGGCTATTCTTTTTTAGTGCTTTCGGTAAATAATTAATTCGAGGGTCTAGAATTAGAGAGTTTACAGTAGAGGTTATTCGAAAATGTATTGTTCGTTCCTAAATAGATTAACACATACTGAAAAGTAATTTAAAAAATATATATATATTTCCGAAAAGAATAACTAGGGTATTTGCGAAAGATTGAAGCATGAAAAAACTACAGGTGTTTATAATATAATAATTGAATTTTAGAATGGATCTTTTGGATTAAAAGTACGAGGGAATATCATTCTGGTTTACCTTCAATTGCTGTTTGAAAAAATATATTCGAACGCATACAGTGTTATCGGATTGAAATATGTAAGTCCACAAATAAAGGCTTCGAATCCGTCCGGTTTGAAATAATTAATTTTATTTTAAATTCGATCGATTTTGATCGTCACTTTTTTAATTGATTGTTTTCGATTCAATATAAAATGTTAGACGTGAAGTACACGACTCAACGTGCAAAGTGGGGACGGGCATCATCAACTGCTACAATCAATTGTCCTTCAAAAATTTGGGAATATGACACTTGGAAAATGCACATTCATCTTGTTCAATATCACTCAGAGAAAAAGTTGCCGTAAAAAAAACAGAGTCCTCTTGTCTGTTTTGTTTTCAATCACTTGAATAACTTCTTTAAACAAACAGAATTATTTGGTTGCAAGAATAGGTGAAGTTTCTCGCACAGGGATAATTTTTTGCTGCAAAAAGATTTTCTCAGAAACAAATGAAATTTCTTTTAACCTTAAATTCGAGAGGAAATAGCATTTGTGTAAAGAAACATCCTTCGGAGTGATTAGGTCTTATTTTGAGAACAATCGGAGAGAAAAATTACAAACAATGGATGATTTTACACCATGTTCTCTGGAGTTTTTCTACAAACTGCGACCCCCCATTGTACCTTAACTTATACATATAGCAACTATAGTTAAAAGCAGGACGATGAAAACGTCGATTATGCTCAGGATAAAAATTGCAGCAGAATGTGTTATGCGAGTTACATCCACATACGCAGTGTACATAGCCTCGTGATTTCCCGCAGATATAATCAAAGGTTTTTAATTGGAAATCTTGCTGACTCGGAAGAACATAAGAGTATAGGCGAGATACAAATGTGTCTGAAATCACTGCTTTTCATTCGTCACTTATAGGTTGTCTTGACACAGTTCGTGTTGTTCTAGTGATCACTAGCCACATTGTGCTGCACAATTTATTGTTAACTTCTGCAATCTGCATGATATCGATCAAAACGTTAAGTGAGTTTGCGCGTAAGGAATTTAGGCATAGAAATTAATAGACTTCAGTTGCTTGCTACTCCCATCGCAATTTAATAAAATGTCAAACTCAATCATGAGTCCTTTTCGAGGTCTTTTTCGATATTTGAAACCTTCATTATAAATACCAGATGTTCGACACACAATTTTAGCATTTAATTGGACTATACATTGTGTTTCATTATACAATTACAACAGATTTAAGTTTGTTTTCTGTTATGTAAAGAAGCTTGTGAATCATCCGTGCATGACGAAAAGGTATTCAATCATAGCAGTGATTATAAGACAGTAGTATGTAATTTATAAGAATGATCTTGTGCTCTTCAAGAAAATAGTTCTCTTCAAAACATCTTATCACGAAACAATATTTTAATTAACAGCGTCAAATCAAGCTTCTAGTCGATCTTAATTGTTTTCCTCTAAATTGGAAATAATTTAACACATTGGAACTCGTCACATAATTGTATCTATAAATCCAGGACACGAGAGCATTGAACTGAATCCCTGCTGACAATCTCGAAGACTGACCAATCTGAAACTGGTTTCCAACAAAATGATGGGTCGCATTGTCATTAGATTTTAGATGGAGTGACTGTTTTAGGTTTCGCAGATGTCACTGAGCTCTTGCAACTACAAAGCGCTATTATGTTCAATTACTCAGAATGTGATCCAAATTTCCTCAGACAATTGTTTCAATAACCTATCCTAACAAATATGTTATTGAGCAAACTGTTGGTGGTGAATAACTTGGTTGTTGGTAAACAAAGTCCATTCTGTCAGAAGAATCAGTTATTAGTTCATGAAAAAGAAGCTATAATTACTTTGGTGATTAACATCCTCCTGATGAAGACAGCTCCTATTATAGGCTTTAATTTACAAGCACCTAAGATGAAAGAAACCTAGAGTTGATTTTATTGTAGCTTTACGATTCATTAATATTAAAACAAAATCAGGAAGTTTTACTGTGAACATCTTAACAAAACCCACTAAACGAGGTTCTTTGCCTGCAGCATCTAAATGAATCCTCATTTAAATGTAATAGTACTGCAACACGAAACTAAAATATTTAACCAGACGAAAAGCGCACAATATACCAGTAGTCGGTCAAAGCCTCTGCTTCAAGGTTCGTCTTGCAGGGACGATAGAAATCGAGCCAGCGACTTGGCAACATCGCAGGTCCGCTTTCGCCATGGCAAACGACGATCCTAGGACCTGAGTCCGTCGGGAATGGTTGGAATTTTAAATAAGGAAGTGTAGCAACCGCGATGTTTAGAGATTTCGCTACCACAGACTTGCATTCTCTGGAGATCATCCTCTACCTATAACTATATTTTGCTGTCCGAGTCTATCTTCAGTCTGCAAGAGTCTGCCTACACCTACAGACACAATCATAGTCATACTCTAATTCCCGAATCTCTGACGAGGCAGAAAATGAAATCAGAAAAACTGCGATGTAGTCTTGAAACTGCTCGCGATCCACCCCGATCGAATCTTCGTTTCCCTGCATTCGGATCCGCGGAGATAAAAGTATTCGCGGATGTTTTTGTGGAGGAGGCCATGACTGTTCTCGCTTGGCTGGATAGACCGGTGGAAGCAGTATTCGGAACGGGGAAAGGAGGTGATATACGGATACGTAAGGACCCTTCACTGGAAGGAGAAGCGCAATTTTGCTTGAATGGTGGGGATAATATCACGAGAGGAGAAGTCTTCAGCGATTGGCCAAGTCCAATGGAGGGGAAACGCAGGCGCAGAGATCGAGGGAGTGTGATACTGTGATCATCTACCGGGGAGTCGATCGTCTCAGTTCGCGCTAGTTGGACGTTTCCTTGTTTCGCTCTCTGGAAGACGTCTCATTTAGTCGCAAATTTCAATTCCAATCGACACTGCACACTGTCGGTTATCGATCGAGCCCTGGGTGTTACCGTTTTTGCCGATTGGCGCCCGAGGGCTGGACGAAACTTCAAGTCAGAAGCAACCAAGCTGGATACCAGCTTCTTGCACAAAGGTTACATCAAGAGACGGGAAACTTAGTTGTTTGAAACTGGAAACAGTACTAGAGTATCTGGTCGTTACGGCGGACTATGTACTCATATCTTCGACATCGGTTTTATCACAACAGGGTGTAACATAATTGGCGGAAAGAAAAGAGAACGAGGTGTTGTGGATGGAACCGCCGTTATGGTGCTTTCTCGAGCTTCTGAGGTGGAACTTCTTTCCTTTGAGCGTAATGGCCGGACACTAGGCGTTGGTCAGGAATAATTCTGAATCTCTCTTGTTTCTTTAATCATATTTATTTTGCGACACAACTTGTGTGGAGTGACTGTCGGGATTTTTTATGTGACGCATATTTTATCAAATTTTAACATGGAGAAAGCGATAAAGTGTGGAGCTAATTAACAAAATATAGGTTCCAGACCATTTGATTTTCAAACATCAACCGAGAACTGAACTTCGATGAGAAGTTGTAGAGTGCCTGTGGGTTCGAGTAATCACGTTAAAATTTTCAGTACATACGAACGAAATTGAATGACAGGAAACAAATTTCATAGAAATGATGGCTTATACCATGAGCGCAGAACCAAACCAAATTAATCAGACTTACACAGATGTTACCAGTAAGCGAGTTCTTTGCAAACTGTGAACTGCACGGCAGTCGAGCTCACGAAAACGGTCGCTTTAAGCTCTGCGGCAGCGGAAGCCCCTATTTCTGTTCCCCTCTTTCTCCCTACCCGGTTTGTATATACATGAAATATCCGTTGAGGGAGCGAATAGATTCAAGAAGAACACGCACACCGTGAACGCCCTTTGCTATTGCAAAATGCTCACGCACGCGTCAAAGGAAGTGGAGATGGTGGGGGGACTAAATTTCTAGGGTACACGAAGAGGAAGAAAAGAAGCCAAGTGCTACGGTGGATAGCTGGCGAGCAAACCACATCCACGAACCATGCCACCCCACCACTTTCCGTTCTCGTCGAGGAATTTTACTCGGGCAGACTCGCTCCCGGCCTCGATATGACTCCAGCTCTTTGCAACCTACCTCGGGAGGGTTTGGTTTATGAGAAGGCATTAACATGGGTCTCCATAAACCAAGGGAGTCTCTAGGTCAAACCTGTGTCTTCTCCCGCCGTACACTCGTGCGTAGTGTTGAAGTACGTTTTACACTTTAGATTGAAGGTCCTTGTTAAACCATCTTACATCTTTTGGATTGAAGAATCAAAACTGCTTTACATACTGTGGTGATTTTTGTGTAATTATTTTAAAAATGTATATAAGGTGGTAGCTAGGTAGGTTTGTCCAGTTTTTAATAAAGGTGATAAAAATGGATATTTATATACAAAATCCTGCCTTAGTCTTTATTAAAAGCCTTGAATGTTCCTTTTTACGAGTTTTTGCATAAAGCAAACTATGTTCTCCATGCAGGTGTTTTTCCAGACAAAAGTCATCAGAAAAAGTTTCCGCTGCCGAAAGAGGTATTTGAATATCAATTATTAATTACCACAATCACTATGAGTGGGTGTTTCCCACACGCTATCTTTTTGGGGACATCCCTAAATTATGTAACCCATTGTGGGGAGCGGAATGCAGCCTACATTTACAAAATGTCGAAAAAAAGGCAGAAAAAAAAACATTACATAGAGTAGGCAAGTTCAAAATTACATGACGTAATATATGGATGGCCCCTTTCAGCCTTTCGAGAAACATGTTCCTCAAGGCTGATGTTTCAGGTGTTCCTTCAGCGCCCAACTAGTTTATTCATCAGGTTACAAATAAAAAATATATGTACTTTCCTCTCGCACAAAGATGGAAGAATACGAGCTGCGAGTTCACCCACATGGCGTAGTTTGTCTTTTTAGGTTTGGAATAGGCGGCAAATGGTAGATCAATACGAGGGCCCACGGGCAGAAGAGTTCACGGGGTGAGAGGAAAATGGCGAGAGAGCCTCGCCTGTCGTAATCTTGTCTGCGTATTGCGGGCGTATACGCATCGATCTATTTTCGTTTCGCTAATTACCCAGGCATTCGAAAGATTTACTCTTTTTTTGCGCATAAGGCGATTTCTTCTGACCAACCTAACCTTATAAGATAAAGCTTCCGGATATAATTGTGCGAAGAGTAATATGGCAAAAACAGGAACAATGCTGAGGGAACACTACACGACGACGTCGCGAGGGAAAGAAGGCTTTTGTTCTTTGATACTCTTCATTCCCCCTCCTTGTCCCGCATGCTGGTTATACTCTGGCTTTCGCCAAACCGAATAAACGTACCGGTCTGGTGCCACGAAGACGTTGGTACTACGAGAAATCTCGAAGCAGTACTTCTTCTGAACAACTGGTGTCCATCGGTCTTGAATTTCAAGGAGAACTGGCCATACACTTGATATAATAAATCTCTAATATCTGTACTTCATATGCGTCTCCAAAACAGTTTCTCAATTTTACGGACATGTACGTGAATTGTCGATGTGTTCTATTGTTATGTTCTCAATATATCGGCTGTTTTTCAATTTCCTATCGTAAAAGCGGTTATAAAACCATGGGTATTATTGAGTTGAATACGAGGCGAGTTCCTGCATTGAGGAATAGGCCGGACATGTATTGTGTGAAGGACTACAGGCTGAAAAGGAATGAGGGACAAAAAACATCGACAAACAAGGGCTGCCTTCCGAAAGATTTGACGTGGACGATGTCTTTTCTCCCAGCTTATGTAAATTTACGATCACGTAAAATCCGACGACACGATTCCTCCCAGAACACGAACTTCACCGATACATGCTACATTATACAATAGAAATACGTTCTAGTGCGCAATTGCACATAGCTACAATCTTCTAGGACAATGTGTGATAAATATCTCAAAGCCTGTGTCTGTCCTCTTCCAGTGTGCACATATTGATCAATTTGACGTACAGATGGGCAGTGACTGTACATTTTCAAATTGACGGTAAATGTGGTAGATCGTGATTTAAAAAATATATGAATGCGATATTTGTTTTAGGTCTGACCAAATTTAATTCATGTGTAACAATGTATTTTGAAAATAAAATCGCATGAAATATTGTTGGACTATGAAAAAAGTGAAAAAGTTTTTGATTCGTGAAAATATTAACCTCTTTCACGTTTATAAGATACAAAATCTACAATTTCCTCCTCTATAGCTTTTAATTATAATATTTTGCGACGGATCTTTTTATTCAATTGTGGCTGTTAATTATTTTGTCCCCTCTTTTTAGAATGCATGGCGCATCTTTTTTGGAATTATGAAAGCGCCTATTTCTGTCGACTTACACATTCTCCAACATACTTGCATTGAAAGTAATAAAAAAACAACACGAAATGACATGATATGGTCATTCATTTTCTCGCAGCCCATTCATTGTAAAGAAAAAAAGGCGATTTACCACTTTTACGGTAAATACTGCCAATTTGGTAAGAAATCCAGTAATAATTTACAATGTAAGGCCGGTTTGCGCCCACTTGTAATTCCACGTGAGACAAGCATGGATTCGCAGTCTGTTTATAAAACATTTCGAGTGACTCGTGCTGTTTTTCTGTCGCGAATCGATCTTGTCGAGTTGTGTACTTATTAACGATAATAGCTATACTCACTATTTTCTCTGCCTGATCACGCCACATACTTCTAAATTGCTCTTTACTTACTATATTCCTTGATATACTGAAAACAGAGCTTCAAAAAAACTACTTATCTTGGATTCCCCTCGGTGCTACGAATCTAGAAGGAAATTTATGATTACCTCCATGGAGAATCAAAAATATCCTACCTCATGTATTTTCACCCTACTTTAAAGCATACGTAATTCAGCAAGAAAGGAGAACTAGTCTTTCTTCCAGCTAGCTGATACAATATGGCGAGGAATCGCGTCATGTTTTTGTATATATTCTACCATAGAGGGATATATTCCCTCTGGAGGGAGGAATTATTTTAGTGGATATTTGAATAAAGGGTAAAGAAGGCGTTTGAAGTGAAGAAGACTCGTGGAATCCCACGTCCAACGAGAATAGGGATCAGAGACGTGGCAACATCGCTATGACTCAGCTCGACTCTTTTCGTGTCCCTCCACACCGCTTTCCCTTCGCAATGTACCATGCAGCTGACACCCTTCCCCTCCTCATTCCCCTTTCGAAGCTCCTGCTCTCTATCTTCGTCACTCGGCGATCCTGCCGTCCAACAAACCCCTCTTCTGGACACGAATATCCTTCCTCGTGTCCCAGACTCTCGTCTCTCCATCCATCCACCTCCCCCCATTCTCGAATCTACAGCACTCACACTGACAACTCGTTTGTGCCCCACTCCTGGAACAATCCTTCGCGGCGTCATGCTGGTGAAATGAGCGTACAAAGCCGGGCGTAAAATTCCGAGTAAGAAAAACACCTAGGTTCTTCTTTGTAGTCATCATCAAAAAGCATATATCGCCATTATCATCATCAGGATGATCATCATGATTCTGAACATACGATCGTTATTTCCTTCTCATACCTTCTACGAAAACCCATACATTCCCGGTCTACCAGATATAGTAAAGAGAGAAGGAACAATGTTTGTGTAGTTGAATAGTGAAGGGATATGAGGAGGAAAAAACGAGGAGAATGGCAAGCCATGAGCACAAAAGAGATGAACGAAGCATAGACTTTTTGCGTACCTGAGTTCGATTTGTCGTTAGAAAGTGCTCAATATTCTACTATATAGTCTTTATTCACGAAGAAGCACCTTTCTAACTAAAAGCCATTCATTACAGTGGAAGTTGATACCATGACTTGGAAAACCTACCAGCGTTTTCAACAATATGATCAGCTTCCCATCTACTTGTGTCACTGACATCTTGCGGAAACCCCTAAAATTCCTGCAGGGAATCCGAGGAGTCCTGAAATTCTAATTTGCCCACATATAGAATCATACCTGTGGATTTCTGGTAGTGCGTAGTGCAGCTTAAGTTCAGAAGATTAAAATTTTCTGGAGATTACAAAAAAACAGTGCTATTCAACTTCATCTGAATACCCGATACCAGCCAAAGAATCAACCATATCATAAAGACTCATCAGCTAATTTAAAGCCATTGTTTTAAAGACACTTAGAGATGATCTCATCTTCCACAGAGAATCATCAAACATATAAGGACCAAAGTCTATTTTTGATTCTAAGAAGGTGGACAACCCCTGAAGGGGTGTTAATTTCACTAAAGCTGCAATTTCGTCAATAGCTGAGTGGACCAATTCGCAGCGTATAATTTGAAAACTCAAGCCCGATCTGCGGGAACGACAACGGGAGGTCGTTTATCGTTGATTGCACGAGTGTCACTTAAAAGAAACGAATTTGACCGTCGAACGACCTCTGTACTATTGCCGTCTAACTTAGGTCACGCATCATCGAGTTGACCGCAAGGTCTCTCCAGAATGCACTTGGGAGCGTCGTTAAAAGAATTTGCTTTCTTTGTATTGTGCCTTTATTCGTCACGCCTGCTATCTAAATCGCAATTACTCTTTTGTACCTTTGCTCCCTCGAAAAAGAAAATTGCATGCGTGTACCAGCACGAGGCAGATAGAGGCAGAGAGAAGAAAGAGCATGCCTGACGCGTTGAAGAAGCTTCGAAAACGATAACAGTTACGTAAATTAAACCTGAGGCGACCTCAAAATGACGTCAATTTTGACAGCTAATGAAGCAAAAATAACTACTGATGTGGAAGATGATCATCCAAAGGGTAAAGCAATCAGGTTCTGTGTAACAAGGGTTTCGAGACTCATGAGCGATTAGTTATTAAAGAGGATGTTGTCTGAGGTTCTAGATTCAGCTTAAAGCTTATGGACATCCTAAACAGTTTAGCCATTTAGATAGCCTAAAGAGGAATTGCGAGACTTCAACTTTAGTAGAAAGGAAATCTGCTCTTGTCTAAAAGATTGCGTCAAAATTTCGCATTGCATCAACCATCCAATAATAGTGTCTGGGAAAGGTGATGCTTCCAAAGATGGCCCATAGCAAATACAACAGGAAAGCAACTTCCTGCAATTGCGATTGAACTGGCATGCCTATTTGCTCGCCAATCAAACACTGTCCACGTGCACAACTTTCATTTCTGCTACGCAACAATTGTAATTTTCTTAAAACAAATTAATCGTGATTCGTTTCAGGGAATAATTTCCAAATCGACTTTACGATATCATACCTTTTTTAATACATTTTACAGTAGAGGCTTCTTATTCATTCTTTAAGTCCAGAAAATACAATTTTCGTGTGGGGAAAACTGTCAGTGCAATTTGACATGTAATCGATTGGAAGCTTTTCGGTTGATATACACAAAGCCAGTAAGCTCGTATGTGGTGGATTGCTGGTCGAACGAAGTAGTAGATTTGGCAACTGTGGCAGTGCACCTGTATTTAGTTGTCCCTCAGTCTCCCCCTTCCCCATATCTATCTTGATCTCTGCTTCCATGTTACGAGCTATGGCTATGCTTCTTCGACCAACACATTGACCGCTATTCTTCGCAGTGTTTTGTTCGCTTTAGGTAGCTTCGCCGAGAATGCATTTTATATATCCTGGCTCACGTCGGCACCTCATAAAACACTCCTATCAAGGTGCACCGCTTATAACGGATCATTTCCAAGCACCGATAAAGACTACGACCGGCTTCTAGAGATATTAACACAGTTTTCCAAAAACCCCTATAATTAGTAGCATTGAAATGAGAAGAGAAATCAAATACCAGTTGAGGACGCAATAGTAAGAAAGCCAGATTTGCAAAAGGGAATTAAAAGTGATATTTTTTTAAAGTTTTCTCAGTTCCAATACCCAAATAAAAAATGTTTATAAAAAAAACAGAAATAATTATACAGTACTTCCTGTTTTCCTTTTTCTTCAATGATTCACTATACTAGATATCCCTTCCCCATACTCTACTCACATCACGACACCATTAAAGTGTTTTGCCGATGCGTAACACACTTTTACGTAGTATAGCTCAAAGATTGAAGTACCGTCTTAGAGGAAACTTATCTCTAGTAACAGGGGAAATCCACTAGCTGTACACGGAAAAAAAGTTGAGCTGTGGAACATAAGTTATTCCTTATAACAGCCCAACCTATAGCTGAAAACAAACGAAGGAATTTAGAAAGATCCCTGGGTCAGCCAAAATGAATATCTTTGAACTTATTTCATAATTTTAGTTATACCAGGGATATCATAGAGTTGATACACATTGTAAGTATATAGCTAGAACAGAGATATTAAGAATAGCTGTCCGAAGGAATTATCGGAGCAGTACCGAAGCATCATGGGAGCGATGACAGTTGGTACTTACTTTCGACATTTTGAAGAGATTTGCCGCTTAAAATGCACGCGCCAACTTTAAAATTAAATATAATTTTTGTCCGGGTAATAAAACTTCACAGGTATTTCTATTGTAGGCAGTTTTTAAATTGTGATATCAAGGAACGCGAGGAAAACAACCAACTTGACCTACAAAGCCATTATTATGCCGAATTCAAAGATATTAATTTCCTCTATGCTAGAAGAAAAATAAAATTGACTACAGTAAGTTTATATATTTCCATACCAACTAAATGTTTCCCTTATTTAAAGATAATACACGTATAAGCAGGCTCCTTAAATTTAATGAATTCTGCATTCGTTAGAACATCTCAAGAATTGTTTTCCAGTGTAGATGTTAGATCCGAAGAGTAATGCGAGAGTTTTCTGCCGATGCTTGATGAAAGGCGCAAGAGGTCGAGGAAGTTGTGCGGCATGGGTTCGCGCTTGAAGTCATTCGTAATTGCAAATCCAATTGCCGTTAGGTTTCTTTTCTGGAGAGGAAATTAAGAACCGCGCGATAATTCAATGACAGGCTGAGAAAGAATCTTAAAACCCAAATGACAAATTAATAGGACCCTACAAAAGGCAAAACTGTACCCCATTTACCGAAAGGGATGGGAGAAGCTTTGAATGAAGTAGGGTATCGAAACGTGAATGTATAGAAGTGTAAGTATAGCAACAACCTATAATGTCTTACGCATTCATTTGGTGTGCATGCTAAGGATAATAATTGCGAAGCAAGCACTCGATTTCTTTTGTTACGATACCGAGAAAATGTCGAAACTCTTTAAATTTCGATACATGCAGAGAAAAGCTTGTATTTAATGTACGATCTGAATACTATCTGCGTACTAACAGGGTAGCGAATCAAGATCCAGAAAAGAATACTGTGTCATTTTCCGGTTTTCAAACATTTTTCCAGTTCATTTAAATGATGTGCTTGAAGTTCTGAACGTTCAGATGAACGAATGTTTTTACTAATGACTTTGTAAAATATAAAAATGGCTTAAATGTCTGTTCATTTTTATTGAAAATGCAATATTTATTTAAGAAAAATTATAATGCATATTTTAAATTGTATTTGGAACAATATTTATGGATAAAATAGACTTGGAAAAAAATATTTCGTTCATTTGAACGTTCAGAACTTCAGGTACATATTTATCCCGTTAACACGGGTCCTTACCCCCATCTAAAAAATTGTACTCTAGGATAGAAGTGTCATGCATAGTTTCGAGTCACTTGTATCTTTCAGTCAGCTATAGGGTGCAGTCAAAGTGCAGTTTGGGTCCCAAGGTTTACGTATGTATTATATATTATTTGAATAAAAAATCATAGTCCTCTGTGTAAATATTTAGATAAAAAAATAATGTTTTATTACTAAATAAGTGGTTTTGCATAGAACAATGTGTATTATTCTATCAAAACCTCCTACATTCACACCTAAAATAATACATGAGTTCATGTTGAAAATTAAGGGTTTCAATTCCGTCAAAATTTCTTGCAACATTTTTTGGTTCAAATACACACTCTTCGCCTTTAATTCTGTTTCTGAGCCGTTCAATTTCGTTTATTTGTCTCTGAGTTATGAATTTTTGAGAAAAAAAAATTTCTATGAGTTTATTTGTTTATTTTTAATTATATCAACAATAATAAAAAAAAAACACATATTTCAAAATTTCACCGTTAAGTAGAAGGTTCAAACAAGAACCATGAATTTTTCACATTTTTGGGAACAAGTATTTTATTTTGTTAAAGCATCGGGTTATTTTAAAGTACCTAAGGCTCTTAAAATTGTACAATGTTACATGCAGGGTTGCCAATATCGGCAAACTATAGCATTTTAAAATTGTTCCTCTAAAATTATTCAATCATTTCAAATTATAAATTGATTTCAAAATTCAATTCTCGAATCTGTAAGATTTCTCGAAATTTACGAGTACGCGGCTCGAAGTTTTGAACTTTTTGCACACCAGTAACTATTACCAATTGAAGAGAAATCTATTCACCCGTAACTATCAACAATTGAATATATATCTTTTTAGGTATCTATTCAATTGGTGACAGTAAGGGGGTGTAAAAAGCACGTAATTTCGACCCGCGTACTCGCAAAGTTTGAGAAATCATACAGAATCGACATAAGAGTTTGAAAATTCAATAAATGATCTAATTTTTATGGAAATCAGCGCCAGGGTATTTTCGGATTGCTGAACACAAATGTGGAGTAAAATGTCAAAAATTCGATAACTCGAGTTCGAAAAATTTAATAAAGCTGATTAGCTTTAATTATTATCTTCCAAATTATATATCATTTTAAAATTTGAATAATTCCAAACTGTACATTTTTAAAGTAGAAGCCTTCAAACTTTGATCGAATTAAACCTCAAACAAAAAATTTTTAAAATAAACAATTTGATAACGATTTCTCAAAATTAAAACGTTTAAAACTGAAAAATTTTATATTCAAAATTATGGCATTTTCGACAGATTAAAAAATAAAAGCTGAAAACTGTTCAACTGTCAAGACTTTCAATTTGAAATTTTACAATATTGAGCGTTTGACATTTTAAATGGTTTAATTTATAATTTTTCAATTTAAAATTAATCAATTTTTGGAAGTTTACAATTGGCTTAATTATTAAAGCTTTCAATAAAAAATTATACAATTTTGAAGAATTTAACTTTTAAAACAGACAATTCTTATCGTTTAAAATCAAAATTGTTAAATTTCAAGCACTTTCAAAGGAGTAAAATTTTCAAAATTGTAATCACAGATTTTTCAATTTGGATGGTCTTGTAGTAGTAATCATTAAGCTACTAAAGTAACTTTATTACTAATTCTGCAATTTGTAATTATTTAAATGTGAAACCAAACAATTGTGGGTCCGGATGCAATAAGGGCACATAAAATTTTTTCGTGCGAAAACGAAGTCCCCTGGAGGCTTTAGAAAAAATTTTCGAATTTTAAT
>NC_046665.1:47220761-47256682 GCF_010883055.1 Belonocnema kinseyi
AAATTAAAATTCGAAAATTTTTTCTAAAGCCTCCAGGGGACTTCGTTTTCGCACGAAAAAATTTTATGTGCCCTTATTGCATCCGGACCCACAATTTTCAATGTTTCAATACAAAATTATTTAATACTCTGAATTCAAAGTACTTCTATTTCAACAAGATTTACATTTGAAATTACTTAATATTGAACATCTCAAAATTAAAATTAAGCAACTAAGAAGGTTTTAAATATGAAAGAATCTTAAAGAATTCAATTTAAAAATCTTTTCAATTTTGCAGAATTCAAATTGTTCAATTTTAACTATTTTTATCTGCGAATTGAGATATTGGATGGGTGTTAAGGCTATTTTACTTTTTTAACTCTCCTTATAAAAAACATCTAATGCATAGAAGATGAAGCCTCATATAATTTTAGATTGCTATAAAAAGTTCTATTAATGTTAGAATAACTGACACGAAAAAAGTGATATCGACTACTAGCCCTAGAAAAAGTTAGCAGATACATTATTCATGTCAAGAATTAGGTCGGCATAATACGTACATGCAGGGTTCGGATAATCTACATTTACATGCTGTAAATTACAGTCTTGAAATATTTTTCTCACTAAAATTTCATGAAAAAAGAAAGGAAATTAGTGGTTTAAAAACGGGGGTTCTTAAGGATGAAAAGCGATGATTTAATGGTTTCTGAGACATTAATGAGTCTGTAAGGCACATCACTGACGTGCCTGCCAATTCTTTTGGAACTGGGGACAAAGGCTTGTTAACAAAAATTAACGGACCCTGGGAGATTAAGGACGTCTGCGGTCGAATTTTCGACGCTGATGCAATGTTTAATAATAATAAACGAATAACAGGAAGGGAAAAAAGAAAGGAAGAAAGAAAGAAGAGCGAATAACGGTAGTGGGTATTACGACTGCGGCCGCGCCTATTTCTCGCGTTTATACTTTATATCCAACTCTGTCTCTTCTTTTGCATCTCCTCCTTTCTCCTAAGTGACAGAATGGGACAGAGAAGGAACTACAGGTCGATGTCACGATATGTACACTTATATTGCCTCTCCAGGAAAGTAATATAAAAGTGTGCAACGAGAAAAAAAGGATGAAAAAATGTCCTTTTGAATCTTGAGTGGTTGACATTGTCATCCCAATAAAATGAGTGAAGACAAAAAGGCAAACTGACGAAAAACTGAGAGAGAAAAAGATAATGAACAAAAAAGAAAGAAAAAGAAAAACAAGAATTGAAGAAGTTTCCAACCTTTTCGTGAAGCCACTCATAAAAAGACTGGCAGATTTATTGGCAAGAGTCACTTGGAGTATCCGTTCTAAACTTGAATATTTAATTACAACACGATTTCGAAATATGTGTCCACTACTTTGAAAAAAAGCTAAGCACGTACGTAATTTAATCCAATCCTTTGAATAATTAAAGTCGTCTCAGTTTCATAAATTTTGCTAGAGTCGAGGAGAGTAAGCAACTCATAAAAATATTCCATTACTTTATTTATTTTTTAATTTTATTATCGTCACTAATTCGAGCGCAGCAGAAAAGTCACCAACTATTGGCCATGACAATATCTGCTCGATCGATAGCTAATAATCACCACACAGATGTAATTTCATATTTTACTGTTTAATTATGACTCCTGATAAAATTAGCAGGGGAAAGTTTTTGGAAATATTCCTATCAAACATAAACTCCCTCAAAATATGTACACAAGGAAATCAAATTATGCCAAATGTCAAGGATAATTTGTCTTATATTTTAAATCATCGTTTAATTTCAGGCTGAGTAGTTTTATATTCAGGTTTCGAAACAACTGCTGTTCGAAAAATTGAAATTTAAAACACTGGGGAAATTTAATTGAAAAATGAATCAGGGTGCGGATAAATGAAAGTAATTTTGAATTTCTAAAGAAGGTATTAAGATTGGAGTTGATCAATTGGGGTCGTCTTAAAACGTCGTACAAGGTCTTGCACAATGCGCTTGTCGTGCATTATTTCAACATACAATAATTTCAAGCTCGTTGTGTTTTGGACGGTTCATATAACCAAGTCGGAACTATAAACGCGCGAAAGGAGGCGGGTTTTATATCAAAGGTGAGATCAACGTCCTGTCTGCATGACAAGCGACGGTCCATACCTTCACGTAGTACACGACGAAATTCTGAAAATGGAAATTCGTGGACCGAATTTCCAAATGTGACCTCGCCTTTCCACTTTGGGGATCGATTCATATCCGACCAAAGTTCACTCCTTCAACTTTCATTAAATAACTGAAACTTAAATACTTCCTTCCTCTCCTTCAATATTTTTTCACCGGGTTGATAGAAATTCCCAATTTCGTAGTTTCGTTATTTATCACGACTTTTCCTCATTACCTTTTTTTAGCACTAGGAATTCAGTAAAGAAAAAAAGTTTCATCCAAAAAGTTTAATTTTCGAGCTAAAAAGACGAATTTCCTACAAAAAAGTTGAATTTAACAAACAAAACAAAAAACAAGTTTTCAACAAAATAAATGAATTTTCAATTAAAAAAAAAACTCAACCAAAAATAGAATAGTTGAATTTTCAGTTTAAAAAACAAAATTTCCATACCAAAAAAACGAATTTTAAACAAAATAGTTAAATTTTCAAATAAAAAGGAACTTTTAACAAAAAAAAAAAATAAAGTTTCAACTAATAAGATTTTGAAAATTTGAATTAAAAAACATTGTATTGAAAATAAGTAGCTTCAAACGGGATAATTTCGGGCATTCCTAAATTGATAAGTATAAAATACTTAAGGTGGTTTTAATCAGAATCTAGAACCAGTTAAGGCTTAAACTGATTCCAGATTCTGGTTAAAACCACATTTACCTCACGTGTCCGAAATTACTCCGTATGGCAGTAATTTCTCGATGCGTGAAACAATTATTTTGGGTTCTTTGAATCAACGAAATATTGAGATAGCTAAAAGTGATATTTATTAAATTAGGTAAGATATTTTTCTTCCTTATACATGGGTTTGTACAGCTATTCCAATAGAACATGTCATTAGTTAAATGTAGTAATTTGTTCAATAAAGTATTAATTTACTTTTTCAGAAAATCTGTTTCTTTTGATAAATAAAATAAGCGCCGTTTACCTGCCCGCGGAGAGGCAGTAAAATATTACTTTAGTGTACTGCGGTGAGCGGCATGTACGGTGACAGCAAGAGGGAAGAAGTAAGTCAGAAGTGAAAGAAAAGTGTGAGAAGACTTCATTTTAAAACTACTTTGAACTAAATAAAAAGTGGATTTTGGGCTAATAACGTCGCCGCACAAGCGTGCGTACGTGGTACAATCAAGCGCTATTTTAGAGAAAAAAGGCGCTTATTCGACCTAGTTCAGATAAAGTATCGTATGCACCACGACAGTCAAGTTGTTTTATACTCGGATGCACTTTTATCGTCCTCGCCTCCGGCTCGTAAGTTAAATTCTTCATCCACGTATATAAAGTTCAACTTTACTGACTAGGTACATAATCGACTATTTTAAATAACGTCAGGCATTATTCTGTGGAATAAATATTTTTTTCAATAAATTAGCCTTTTTAATTTTTGTTTAATAGTTTATTAAGTATGTCACGCGTTTATTCTAAACTATTCGGATCTTAGAAACAAATAAATGTTTATTTTCGTTAAAAAAAACATTTGTTTTTGCAACGAAATTTTTATTTTACCTTAAAATACGCTCATTTAAATCAACGAAGCATATATTTGGTTTAAAAAAAAAACGTTTACTCAGTCATTTATTTGTACGTATAATAATTATCTTCATGAAATAACGCATATGCGTTAAGCATTGAGTTCCTTAAATCCAAACCAAACATTTCTTGGAACTTGAGAAATATTTTTTCGGTCACATCCTGTTCTACCATTTCATTGAAAAACAGAATTTTTTTAATTAAACAGATTTTTTGTAGTGTTTCAAAAAAAGGTGAATTTTAAAGCAAATACGTTTATTTTTTTACCAAATAGTTTGATGGAAATCTAGATGTTCGTGATTTACGGACCTCAAAGTCACAGAACCAAAAACTAGTAAGAAATGGAATACTTAAATATCTAAAAAAAAAAAAATAATTTTCAATAAAAACCACGAATTTTTAACAATATATTTAAAGTTTTAACTAAGAAGAATCATTTTCTACAAAAAAGATGAATATTTAAAAAAATACATGACATTTTTAACAAAAAAAAAAACAATTTTCAACCTAATAGTTAAATTTTCAGCCAGGGAGATAAATTTTCAACTAAAATGAAAAATGATCACAAAAAAAATTAATTTTCAACAAAGAAGTTATATTTTGAACTACGTAATTGTAATTTCAACACAAAAAATATGAATTCTCAATAAAAATGTAATAGCTGATATTTCAACCACTACATATTTTCATTTAAAGCCACAACCCAGTTTAAATAAAAGAAGAATTTTCAACAGAATAATTGATCCAAGCAAAAAAGATTAATTTAGATAAAAAAACGTGCATTTTAAACAACAAAAAAAAGATAAAATTTCTAAGATAAGAGATGAATTTTTAAATCAAACAGACGAATTTTTAAGAAAAGAGTAAAATTTCTAAACAAGAAAGAATATTCAGTCTGAAATCTTCAACTTTTAATTCAAAAAGACGAATTTTCTACAAAACAGTTGAATTTTTGAACCAAAAATATTAATTTTCAACAAAAAAGTTCCTTTTTGTAAACAAAATAGTTTATCTTTCAAATAAAAAGAATGACGTTTTTAACAAGAGAATAACATTGTCATAAGTTTCTAAAATCTGAGTAAGATGTGTGTCTCTGACATTCTCTGACTTTCCAGAAAACCCTGACCTGTAGCAACCCTGATCTATCTGAAGCAGAAAAAATAAAGTTTTTTCCTTAATCGGGTAAATTATTCACTGGTCTCGGCAAAAAAA
The DNA here is from genome assembly GCF_010883055.1 of Belonocnema kinseyi. Lineage (NCBI taxonomy): Eukaryota > Metazoa > Arthropoda > Insecta > Hymenoptera > Cynipidae > Belonocnema > Belonocnema kinseyi. Next base: position 47,225,696 of record NC_046665.1, read on the forward strand.
AACTTCTTTCATGATCCACCAGATACATTGGTCAATTCAAACCAGGAGAATTCAAACATTTTTATCAACTGCACCTGGTGTATGGATTTTTTGTTGGAAATGAAGTTCAAACTTTAAAATTTCGAAATGTGGGAATAATAAGATCTGCAGGTAATCTCTTTTCTCTTGGGAGAGAAGAAGGCTGTAATCCTTTAACTCCTTTATTCTGAACTCTGAAGGTCTCAGTGTTGTCGGCCTACCTGGGAGAAAAATCTGGGTGAGACGAGTTTATTCTACTTTTATGACCAGAGACAGGCACCTGTCAGGTTCAACCTGCTATTATATTGTTAGTCCGAGATATCTGAAAGACTTTAAATTCCGTTTCCGTGACCGAAGACAGGCGACTGTATTCCTGGTCGGGTGTGCCGTAACAGCCAGCGAACCATCATGCACCTGAAAGGCTTAGAAATAGAACAATGGCGAACTATGACGTTTGATACGTGGCTACCTCAATACTGGTGCAAGGTCGTATTCCGGGTATCCACGTATGATTTTAGAAACGAGTGTGAAACATGCAATGCAAGTGAAGTCGAGGCGAAACATTTTCTTGGCTTCAAGTCTCGATTCTTGTACATACAATCATTATGTCATTTCGGTGCACTTCTAAACAAAATGTTCATCATAAATGTAGAACATCCCATTTTTGTATCAAATTCGTAACAACTCTATTTATTTCTTTTTGGACAATTACTTGAACTTGAACTAGAACTGTTCACCAGAAGATGAAATTCTGGTGTCTGGTTTTCTGTTGATTAACAAAACACAGTTTGGCGTATGGCACTAACAAAAATAGCCCGTTTGAGAGAAAACCATGGCAGTGCGTCCGGTCTGCCACCCATGATCCCAAGGTGATAAAAACGCATGCTCGGATTTGTATTTTTGTGTTTATATTTTCCTCTTTCGGAACGTTGACGTCAGAGTTTAAGTTTACATTTACAACCAGCAGTGATTTGAAATGTAATTAACCGGTACCGGTTTTCATATCGACATCATGGCATCAAGAATTTGATCAAAAGTTAATACGCATGCTCTTTGACTTCGACAACAACGCCACCTGGCACGCGAACTATTTGTTATCCAAAGTTAATAGAGAAATTGTAACGAAAAAGAACAATAAATAAGGTATATTAAGCTGGCACAACACTATGACGGTATACAGATGTAACCTATTTCATAATTTAGGGCTCATTTAGGGCTAATTTAGGCCCGTGGTCCTAAATTTTGGGCTCTTTTATTAAAAAAAAAAAAATAGTGTTTGCGCTAGCGTAACGTTAAGCTGGCCGAACATTGCTGTAAAACGTGCTAAAAATGATTTCACGGAAAATTCACCTTATACAATAATTTAGGGCTCATTTAGGGCTCTGGGAATATGATAATGGAAAATTTAAAAAAATTGTTTAAACAATTTTTGTTTAAATAATTCTAGTAAAAATGAAGTAAACAGTTTTCTTCCTTTACCCTATTGTTAAGGCTCACTTGTGGCTCCATAAATATGGTATTTGAATTGTACAATAAATTGTTTAAACAATTTTTGTTTAAACAAATTTGCCAAAACAAAATCTTTTCTTTTCCCTTGCATAATTTCAGGCTCATTTCAGGCTACTGAAAAATCATCGACCGAAGGTCGTGTGATATTTCCTTTGCGCCTTTTTTTTTTGGATATTCATGGTGTTGTGCCACCTTAACGTTATAAAACATACAAGAAGAAAATAATTAAACCCATTTTTACTCCTCGCATAATTTAGGGCTCATTGAGGACTAATTTGGGCCCGTAGTCCCAAAATTTTGGGCTCTCGTATTTTTTGTAAAAGTTAGTGTTTGCAATAGCTTAACAATAAGCTGGTTTAAGATTGCTGCAAAACGTTATAAAAATGATTTTACAAAAAATTCACCTTATAGAATAGTTTAAGGCTCATTAAGGGCTCTAGGAATATATTAATTAAAAAGTTTTTAAAAAATGTCTAAGCAATTTTTGTTTAAACAAATTTGCCAAAACAAAATATTTTCTTTTCTCTTGCATAATTTCAGGCTCATTTAAGGCTACTGAAAAATCATCGACCGAAGGTCGCGTGATATTTCCTTTGCCGATTTTTTTTGGTTATACATGGTGTTGTGCCACCTTAACGTTATAAAAAATACATGAAGAAAACAATTAAACCCATTTTTACTCCTAGCATAATTTAGGGCTCATTGAGGACTAATTTGGGCCCGTGGTCCTAAATTTTGGGCTCTCGTATTTTTTCTAAAAGATAGTGCTTGCAATAGCTTAACGATAAGTTGGTTTAAGATTGCTGTAAAACGTTATAAAAATTATTTTACAAAAAATTCACCTTATAGAATAGTTTAAGGCTAATTAAGGGCTCTAGGAATATATTAATTAAAAAGTTTTTAAAAAATTTCTAAGCAATTTTTGTTTAAACAAATTTGCCAAAACAAAATATTTTCTTTTCTCTTGCATAATTTCAGGCTCATTTAAGGCTACTGAAAAATCATCGACCCGTGGTCCTAAATTTTGTGCTCTTTTATTTTTTGAAAAAAATAGTGTTTGCGCTAGCTTAACGTTAAGCTAACCGAACATTGCTGTAAAACGTGCTAAAAATGATTTCACGGAAAATTTACTTTCTACAATAATTTAGGGCTCATTTAGGGCTCTGGGAATATGATAATAGAAAATTAAAAAAAATTGTTTAAAAAATTTTTGTTTAAACAATTCTAGTAAACATGAAGTAAACAATTTTCTTCCTTTACCCTATGTTAAGGCTCACTTGGGGCTCCATAAATATGGTATTTGAATTTTACAATAACTTGTTTAAACAATTATTTTGATTTTTCATTATCAAGTTCCCAGAGCCCTAAATGAGCCCTAAATTATTGTATAAGATGAATTTTGCGTGAAATCATTTTTAGCACGTTTTACAGCAATTTTCGGCCACCTTAACGTGAAGCTAGCGCAAACAATATTTTTTTCAAAAAATAAAAGAGCCCAAAATTTAGGACCATGGGCCCAAATTAGCCTCAAATGAGCCCTAAATTATGCGAGGAGTAAAAATGGGTTTAATTGTTTTCTTCATGTATTTTTTATAACGTTAAGTTGGCACAACACCATATATAAAAAAAAAGGAAAAGGAAATATCGCGCGACCTTCGGTCGATGATTTTTCAGTAGCCTTAAATGAGCCTCGAATTATGCAAGAAAAGAGAAAAGGAAATATTTAGTTCTGGCAAATATGTTTAAACAAAAATTGTTCAAACATTTTTAAAACATTTTTAATTATTATATTCCCAGAGCCCTTAATGAGTCCTAAACTATTCTTTACGGTGAATTTTTAGTAAAATCATTTTTACAACGTTTTACAGCAATCTTGAACCAACTTATTGTTAAGCTATTGCAAACACTATTTTTTACAAAAAATACGAGAGCCCAAAATTTGGGACTACGGGCCCAAATTAGTCCTCAATGAGCACTAAATTATGCGAGGAGTAAAAATGGGTTTAATTGTTTGCTTCATGTATTTTTTATGACATTAAGGTGGCACAACACCATGTATCAAAAAAAAAGGGAAAAGGAAATATCGCGCGACCTTCGTCCGCTGATTTTTCAAGAGCCTTAAATAAGTCTGAAATTATGCAGGAGAAAAGAAAAGAAAATATTTTGTTTTGGCTTATTTGTTTAAACAAAAATTGTTCTTTTTTAAAAATTTTTAATTATCATATTCAAGGAGCCCTTAATGAACCCTAAACTATTCTATAAGGTGAATTTTCAGTAAAATAATTTTTATTACGTTTTACAGCCATCTTAACCAACTTATTGTTAAGCTATTGCAAACACTATTTCTTACAAAAAGTACGTTAGCCCAAAATTTAGGACTACGGGCCCAAATTAGTCCTTAATGAGCCCTAAATTATGCGAGAAGTAAAAATGGGTTTTATTGGTTTTGTTCAGCTATTTTTTATAAAGTTAAGGTGGCACAACACCATATATAAAAAAAAATGAGCAAAGGAAATATCGCGCTACCATCGGTCGATGATTTTTCAGGAGCCTTAAATGAGCCTGACATTATGCAGGAAAAAAGAAAATATTTTTTGTTGCAAATTTGTTTAAAAAATAATTGTTTAAACAATTTATTGTAAAATTCAAATACCATATTTATGGAGCCCCAAGTGAGCTTTAACATAGGGTAAAGGAAGAAAATTGTTTACTTCATTTTTAATAGAATTGTTTAAACAAAAATTGTTGAAACAATTTTTTTTAATTTTCCATTATCATATTCCCAAAGCCCTAAATGAGCCCTAAATTATTGTATAAGGTGAATTTTCCGTGAAATCATTTTTAGCCCTAAATGAGCCCTAAATTATGAAATAGGTTACATCTCTATACCTTCATAGTGTTGTGCCAACTTAACATACCTCAATAAATATCAATTAATTTAAGTCAAAAATATTATTCTAAGGTCTACAATTAATTATTTACCATAAGATCTCTTGTTGTATTGAATTCAAATTCAAATTTCCACCCAATAGTTCCAAATTGGTGGCGCTGTCGTAGCTGCCCAATAGGCGTATTATACTTGGATTAAGTGGGGAAAGTCAATTTAACCGAATGTAATACACCTAACCTAAAAATAACAGTACTTACGTTAAAATTCTGACATTCACCGCGAATTTTGAAGAATATTCCACCCGTACGTTGCACTTTGATTATTGATAAGAATTTAGTTTATGAATTTTTAGTTATTACTTTAGTTTTTAATATTTGACAAGATTTGGATTCGTTAAGGGACTTTAAGCTTTCAAGCATGTATGTACTCTCTAAATATGAATCAATGAAAAACTCACTAATTGCAATAGTAGTTAGACATTTCAAAAATTAATCAGTAATTTCGGACTTACTCACTAATCAGTTCAGTAACACCAGAGCAAGAAGAATTCCTTAATGAAATAAAATTTCAATTTTCAAGCTGCAAGTCTGCTGAATTAACTGCGAGAAGAACATACTCTATTTCGCATAGAAAGTACTCATTTGACGGGTGTGTACGTGCCAGTCCAATCTTGAAATTAAAGTAACATGTGAGGTACTTTGTCATTTAAGAGCATCGAACTTTTCACCTTTTTTAATATTTGATCATATTTATGGGCTTTAAGTTTTTACTATGATTCTTTGATTGAATGCACTAAAATACTGTTTTATTACAATTGCTAAATTGGCATGGGGCAGTGCGGCCAACCCTGAAAAGTGGTTATTTCACTGAATCAATAAGTACCCTTTCACTGATTTTCAGTGACAGATTTCTAGCTCTTTGAATCAGTGAACTTTCACTGATTCAGATTTTGAGATTATATTAATTTTAGAAGATGATGGTATATTAAATTTCAATTGGATTTTTGTAACAGTGTAGAATACTTAATTTTACCTTGCTCTATTATGTAAATCTAGTTTATACTTATTCACAGGATATTCCAAATCTTTCAATGAGGATCCTTTTAATTATCCACCAATCCGTACCTGAAACAGAAAAATAACTTTTTATTAATAACAAGTTCATTGTGCCTTTTTAAGTACATTTTAGGCCTATACGGTTGCTTCAAACTCTGCGTGAATGCAACCAAGAATATAAAAGTCAGCGTTCAATCTAGAGGTAATTTTAGAAAACAAATATTGAAGCTTTATATATGTGAAACTTATGTATTTTGCGATAATGTGTTTTATGGTTTTTGGCCTTTCCACATTTTAGAAAGTGGGGAAAATTAAACTGATTGTGAGAAGAAAATGCATCCTAATTTGCCATAAATTAAAAATTAAAAGACATGCAAAATTATTGAAAAAGCTGTAAAGGGGTGTTGGGCAAAATATTCACCAATCATACTACTATAACTCCCCAAGTGCGAAGTCACATACGGCCCAACATTGGCCCATAGTCGGCAAAAATATTGTCGAAGCTCGACTGCCATTATCGCGCCAATGACGGAATGATAACTATGGCCTGAACTTGGCAGCCAAGGTTTGGCTGCCATTGTCGGCCCAACACTAGTTACCAGTATTGGACCAAATCTAGCTGCCATCGTCGTGCCATTACCGGGTTGATAACTATGGCCGAGACTTGGCAGCCAAGCCTTGGCTGCCATTGTCGCCCCAACACTGGGTACGAATACTGCTATAGTATAAGGTATAAGGATATGACAAAATAGGTATTTAAAAAATAAATATTAATTGATTGCGAGTACTTTGAATATAAATATTAATGGCCCTGTTTAGATTGAATACATATATTACATTTTGAACATTATATTACAAATAAAATTTCTAACGCTACGGGGTATCGAACCCTACATCTATATACCTAAATCTATCGCCTAGCAGTCGGGAGTGCTAACCACTGCGCTAAACCGACAAGTTGAAACTCTATGAAAAAGCCATCCTCATAAGCTGCAGTTCAGAAAAGTTAAAGAACCAAATTTTAAGCTCTCTTTTTCTAATTATTTAATATTATGCAACGTTGTGTAAATGTAAAATACACGAACTGTTAACAGGAATATGATTACAATAATTTTTAAATAAATAATTTAAATCGATTACAAGTTTTCTTCGCGTAATATTTCGTTTTTTTCGTTGTAGCCTACTTTACAACTTTTTGCAATAAAAGGAAATGTAATTTTTTTATAAACATTACAAATTTTTAATGACAACTTTAAAAATTCTATCGTGAACTTCGAAAATTTTTCAAATAATTTTTTTTTTATCTTTTGTGTAAAATTTTTTTATTAGGCGCTAAAACTGAGACATGGCGCAATAAAGTGCTGATACTGGGCCAAGCATCGGCGGGGGATCGGCAAATATGAAAAGCCAATATAGGTTGCCAGCACTGGCTCAATATTGGGCCGATTTAAATAAACCATGATTTGCCGTGGTAAAAGTGACACTTGTCCCAATAATGTGCCGTCATTGAACCAGACTTTGGCTTATCCTCGTGAAACATGGTTCTCCGTACTAAAAGTGAGACGTGGCACAATAAAGTGCCGATACTGGGCCAAGCATCGATGGAGGATCGGCAAATATAAATAGCCAATATAGGCTGCCATCACTGGCTCAACACTGGGCCGATAAAAATGCCGATATTGGCCCAATAACTTTAGCCGAACTTTGGCTGCCAAAATTGGACCAACACTGGGCCGTGTATTCAGCTCCGGCAATTCGCACTTGGATCCTCTGTCCGGACGTTTGAACAGACACGTCGTTTTTTTTAAATAGAGCTCAAATTTAAAAAAAAAATTTGTATGGTTGAATATTGTTAGGAAAAGTTTTTTGGAGACAGAAAATATAATGTAGAATTTGAATTACTGCTCATTTATGCTTGCTTCCAGGGTATTTGAGCTTAATTTTAGAAAAATGAAGCCTAGAATCAAAAATGTAGCTAGAATCGTGTCAAATTAACATTTATTTTGATATTTTATTATTATTTAAAAAACATTTTATTTATATTGATCACCATAAAAATTTGATACTTAATTTAGTAATTGATATCCTGACCAAATTTTGTATTCAATTCCAAATTTCAGAAAAAAATAATGGACATAGCTTTGACTACCTTTTCCAGTAGCCGGACTACTTTAAATGAGCCCTAACTTTCGGTAACAAAAACAAATCAGCGACTGTTTCTGCTACCTATATGGAAAGCTGAAAGAACCAACCGTTCAAAAATAAGGAGCCCTTTATTCAGCATTTTGGCATTAAAGAAGCCCCAAATCAGCCGTTAATTTGGCCTTATCAGAAATTTGGATTGCCAAAGATAGTTCTTATGACTACGTAGCTGTCGGTGCATCGAACTACAACATTTTAAACCCCGAAAAAATTCTGAAAACGATATTAACGCGTATCACAAATCGTGTAACTCTTGCTTCTATATCAACGAATGACGAAATTTTGAGCCTATTTTCTGTCGAGAATGTTGGCAATACGCATTAATTGCTGAATGAGGCCTTTTTCCTTAGTCCATTAGAAGCAACCAATTTGACGTTGAAAAACAAAAGAAAAACTCAACTCTCCACCATGTTCTCTTCCTTTATTCCACTCTTCAGACATATTTGAAATACCAGAAAGTGCTTTAAACACAATGATAAATATATCTAGCAAATAGCTTATTTTATTTCTTAAATGATTTTTTTCACAATTATATTCACTCAGTTTTTATAGTAACTTTCTTATTTAGTAATTGTTCGTATTTACAGTTATTCTTAGTTATTCATTTATAAATTAAACCCTGTTCTAAAGAATATTTGTTAATAAAACGCAACCAATAGAATTTTGTTTCTTTTCTAAAACTCGTGACAATTATCGCGTATTGTTTACATTTTCGGCCTGACTCCATATGAAAATCATATCTGCATTATTTAAGTATGTATTTTTTAATGTGACGCATTGCAATACCCGGGTAGAAATTATAACTTGGTTCTCAAGAGGCCCTGTCTAGATTTCCTATTTTGTATCGAGGCCCTAAAGTGGCAATCTATCGAGGGCGCAAGCGAAAGCGTCATGCTCAGCTAGCGAGGTCAGCAGCAGGCAATCCAATAGGGCCTACTAATAGGGTCTTTACAGAATCTAGATAGTCCCTCACACACTATTATCCTAGAGCACATGCTATTGTTTCTTATTTTGTTGTTTCAAATGAAATATTATTAAATTATTTTTAACTGTCGAGGGCTTTACAAGGTCCCCTCGAGAAAATAATTAATTGATAGAAATTATTTTTTCAATATATCTTTATGAATAAAGCTTTTTATCTAGTTTAATTAAAAATATAGTGCTAAAAAGTGAGTATATAAATAATGTAAGACAAGTAGCACACGATAATAACCTGTCGAGGGCCAGCAGAGGGAAAGCCAAGATTCTTCCAGCTAGGAAATCTGGTTGAATTTAAGGTGAAATATACCATATAAATTATTTCAAAAGAAATTTCAGACTTCACAGCAAAAATGCTCTTTTAATCTATGCTCTATTTGTTAAACTTTTACTTTCCTGACACCAAAATGATAGAAAACAAAATATACAAGACGCAAACTCATGACTCTCCAACTTCAAATCAGTTTTTCTCAAAAAGCGGGTGTTTAAAGTTCTAATGTTTCGTTTTTATGAGATTTTCTGCGATTGGAAATTATTCAATTATCGACATCGCCTATTTCAAAGCTATTTTCGGTTTCCTGATTATTTAAATGAACATTTGAAGTCACATGATTTTTCAGTTTGAGTGTGTGATGGTAGCCTTGTCGCTCGAGAAAACCAGTGGGCGAACAGCAGTGAATCGCGATTAACTCAATAAAGACATTAAATCTTACATCTTACAAAAATGTCTATATAAACGAGTGAGCGATCTGTGTGGTGATCAAAAATGGTCTTAGTCTGCCAAGTATTCTATACTTGAAATAAAACTTGAACTATTCATTATTTCTAACGATTCTTCTCTGTCTATTCCTGATCTGGCAAAATTAAATATTTATAAACATAAACATTAAACAGCGGGTTTTCCATTTATTTGCAAAATATTAAGCGTTTACGGCCACTGTTTCTGCTGAGGAACGTTGAATATTTTCGATTTTCCTAATTTACAGGTAACAAGCTTAGAATTCTGCAAAATAAATACATAAATTAGGTCAAAGTGGACTATTCCACATCTCGTGAGTGTATTATGAGTATCGCATACTCAATAGAAGTTAAGAAAATTATAAAAAAGAATTTTTTTTTATTCAGAAATTTTCGTTAAAGGGTTAAAGTATCATTGAATTATAACTATATTATGCTAAGTATTAGTAATTAATTATATAAATTTAGGTTACCTATGTAATTATCATGTTAAATATCTAATAAGGAAGTTTTCGTTTTAAAATATACAAGGAAGTGCACTGGAAATCCCATTTAAGTCCGGTTTCGGGCATGCGCCTAAATGGCCTTGACTTAAAGAGAACACAACATTCGCTTTCTCAAAACGTAAACATTCAGTGGCGTGTGAAACATTTCCTAATATCACGCAATATAAGCGCTTGAGTACCGTTGCACTACCCCTTTGCACAAAACCGCTGCGGCACAAATTCTCGGAACGACTTAAATGGGAGGGACTTAAATGATATTCACAGTGTATTTGAATGATCCATCAACAAAAACTTTGAATACTTGAACGCGACATCCCGTACAGAAATTGCCAAATGTTTGCATTATTTCCGATTTGGGCCAGATCGGGCACACAATTTTGTGGTTGTTAAATTTGGCCCCCTCTGGACCCCGGCTTTACAGACAAGCTTGCCAGTAAATGGCGCTCCATTAATTTCGGGAACTAAAGTGGGTTCACTCCAAATCGCCAAAGTTTCAGTGTAAAGTGTCAAGCGTCAAAAATATTTCAATTATTATTTGTAAAAGTGACAAAATAAGTCGTTTGACTTTTTCCGTTTGCTCGAAAAAAAGTGTCTGATCGGGGCCAGATCATTGATTTTGGAACGATAAATCAACTTTAAAATCTTAAATATAAAATGATCTTCGATATTTTGCAGGAGATGATTGACAAAACTGAGCAGAATATTACAAACACATTTTTTTCGAAGAGCAAGACGATATTTTTTGCAAAAGTAAAAACAAATCTAAAAAATTCCAATTTTTCCAACAAATTTTCAGCTACTTCTCGGTTCTCAAAATTCCAGGCAATTCTCGGGTTTTCCAGTCAGTAGCCATCATGTGTGAGCCCTGAAAATTTCATTTTTGTGGAAAAAACTCGGATTGCAGTGTTGCAAAGTTCAAAGATGAGAAGAGAATACAGGAAAGGGGACCAAGAGAAGAGAGGGCATGACACACTCAATAAGCCGAAGGTGTGCAATGTGAATGCAATTGCATAGATATAACGGTGCCAGTCATTCGCCTACGCTGGAAGGTTTTTCAACCTTCCACACAAGTATCTCGAAATGTCCTCGAACCTCGATCCAGGGACCTCAGATAACGTCGATCTGCACTAATTATCGTCTTGCAATTTCTTGCGATAATCTTAACCTGTTAAGACGAGTAGAATATAATAAAAAGACGATGAAAAACCTACTTAGTTACACTCTTATGAATTAAAATGGGAATATACAGAACATGCGTACGACGCACGTCACTTTCTAGAAATGTGAACACTTTCCGTTTTTACCTCATCTGAAATTCGAAGCAATCTTTCACAGTTCACGTAATCCTCGACAAATATTCCTGCAGATAATAACTTATAACATCTAGATTCTGACTGTTCGAGACGTATAATTTGTTTACAAAATTAGTTGCAATGGTTGATGGACTCTATTATTGATATAAAAAATATGAAATGTGTATATGTAAGTTTGGAACCTTGTAAGTGATGAGAGGATTTATGTGAGTGGCTTGCCATATAACAGCGAATATACTGCAGCTGACTGAAACATTTGCCACATCTACAAATTATCTTGCGGCCATCACGAAGCCGTTCTGCTAAGCTGACGAGCGAACTGATTTTAGTCCTTAAGATAATGGCAAAATTTTAACACCTGACCAAAAAAAGTAGTTCATCTGCCCAAATATGGTTGGTAAAAGCAGTCGAAAAAACCTTTCACAAAATAAGTCATCAATTTCGAATTTTTAAGCAGTACTAACAAATATGAGGATTATTTGCATAAACGTAGAAAACTCTGAATTGAGAGTACACTCAGAAAACAATTTTTCTGAAACAAAAAAAAAACTTTTTCCAAAAAAATGTTTTTAATTTAACCAAATTTTCCTTGATTCAAACAAATTTGTTGGTTGAATCAACCAAATATTCCACATACCAAAAGATTTGGTTAAAACGACCAAAAAATGTTGTTGAGTTTAACAAATATTTACTTATTTATTAAGCATATTTTACGGCTGAACCTCTTGGCGCATCTCACTACTACCATAGATTAGTATTTCCTTAGTCCACTATTACTCCTTTTATCTTCCATTTTCTTCCTGCTATCGCCTTTCTATATCATTATTCCCCTCTGTCATTATATTTGCCCGGTATTATATACATCCAAGCTATTATTTTGGAAAACGTGCGTGTTTTTCTTTAGAATCTAGGCGAGAATCGTAAAACGTTGACAGTTATGCAATATATAACAATGGCGACCATGTCAACTGCAAAGTTGTAGTGCAAATGATGAGATAGCGAGTACGGAAATGACGCGCTAGTAGGAGTAACGGAGACAGTAAAGAGGATAAAAAAGAAAGATATTAGAAGGAGAGAGAAAGAGATACAACCTTTGCATTCTTAGATCCTGTTGGCACCTAAGCTGCCAGAGCCTATTATCGAGTCGAAGACTTTTCTTTCTTGCCTATTGGCCGGCGTCTTGAACGTTACGTAACCAGATTTACCAACCCTCTCAACAACTCGGCAATTCCCCACCTAGTGTTGCTCTACTGAGAGGGCGACGATATAACGATTCGTCTTCGCGAGAGAGGTCAACGAACTATTTCTTCTCATAGCAATATTTTTTAATGACAATTTTAGAAAAATTGTCGTATTTTTTAACTAATTTTCTAAATAGGAAATTAAAATTTAAACATTTCATTTCTTTTCAAAAGTCGCAAAAGCTAATTTAGAAAAATAACAAATGTACATTAAATTCAAGCAATATACCTTGATTCTTTTTTAACTACAACCTTTTTTCTAAAAATTGTGTGAATTACTCTCTTACTTCAGGTTTCGTATCTCTCAGGAACTAATTTCTTCTTCCTCACGTGATTAAATCCTTGGAATACAACCTCTCGACTTTCTTTTCATTCGTCTAGTAATCTGAGTGAAAAGAAGCATTGGTACGAAACTAGCTTACGTAACGTGCAATGAAACGAGAGACTTCTTCAGGAGACATAACAGAATCGATAATTAAATTCTAACTAGTGAACAGTATCACCTATATAGTTAGCTATATACACTAAATAGGTAATATAAACAAATATAAACACACATAGGTGCGTAGAAATTTCCAAAGTAAACCTAAGATTTTTTACGAATCATGAAAAATGCATTTGTTTATTTACAATGTGCGATTGAACCTCGGATTGAACATTTCTGCATCGTTTGATTAACAAATTATTATTTCCCAAATTATTTATTAAAAATTGATGAAAATTTTAAGGGATGGTGAAAAATGAATGTAATCAAAACAATAAAATTTTCCCAATCATGCTATTTGTTATTGCTGCTCATTTATATCATTTTTTAATAAACAAATTCCGATTTTGCCCTATTCTACACACGGATTTTGAACATTGTTTCAAGTAGAGGAAAGTCTGAACGCTCCAGATTCAGAAACTGTTTCAACTTTCTTGTGCTCGCTTACCGATTATAAAGCTTTTTTTCAGAAATGATCAGCATCAAATTTTGAAGAGAATTGTGGTTTAGGTTTTTTAAATTTTTTTCACAGAGCAACAATATATAAACAAATAAAGTGACAAAATTGGCAATTTCAGATTTGTGGATTTTAATAATAATTGATTTTTATGACCAAAATATATTCACAATTTTCTTTAAACACATCTATATACTTCGAGCTTCATAGAACGTAAATAATAAATATTGTTAATAACAATTTTTCTAAATGTCCCAAATGGCCGTTTCCCTATAGAAAAAAAATGTTTTCAATTATTATCGGAATTATATTTCTGGCTATGATTAGCCAATAAACAATAAACTCAATCTAAAATTGATTCAGCAACTGGATATGACACTAAATAACAATTTTCGTAATATTGCAAATAACGGCTTCTCTTCGAAAATGCCACAATCTGCCGTATTTTTTATTGAGATAAAAATTCAAAAAGCTGAAATTGCCCATTTTTTCACTTTATTTGTTTATATATTGTTGCTATGACAAAAATTAAAACATTGCAAACCACACTTCTCTTAAAAATTTGATGGTGAACATTTCTAAAAAGAACACTTTGAAATAAGTTAAAAAATACGACCGGTGGGCGATTACGAACAGTAAATTCCTATTTTAGACCACTGTGAGCTGTTGCCACAGCTCGTAAGCACGTGGAACTAAACAATATTAATTTATCATTGAACCAAATAGCGAGCACAAAAAAGTTGAAACAGTTTCTGAATCTTGAGCGTTCAGACTTTCCACTACACGAAAATATTTCAAAATTCATGTGTAAAACAGGGCAAAATCGGAATTTGTTAACTAAAAAATTATATAAATTAGGAACAATAACAAATATCACGACGTGAAGAATTTTATTATTAATTGCATTCATTTTCCTCCATCTCCTATAATTTGCATCCACTTATCATAAATAATTTACGAAAGATTAATTTGCTAATCAAACGATGGAGAAATATTCACACGGAAATAAGTACGCTGTAAGATTTACTCGGAAAAGTGAGGAAATATTACTCTGTGGCGCGGTAACGGAGCTTTTCGTGCAACCAGAGTAATTCTTACACTTTGGGAGAAATTAGTGAACCTCACTGCATCAAAATGCAAGATTTACTCTGTGAAATTGTAAATCCGTATCCAGATCGAATGGGGATGAGTGATAATTTAACAAGGTCACCCAGTAATCCCTACATTGTAGCGAGCGCTGGATCACGGAAAAAACGATATTCTAATAATAAGAGTATCATATTCTTACAGGCATATTCTAACCAAAGGGATAAAATATTCTTAAAATGAGAATAATATTGGGGAGAATAAATGCGCAAAGGAAAATGCGCCTTGCTCAGTTCAATAGATTCTTTCAACGTTTCGTGCCACGTGCTTTCAGACCACACGGATAAAAAGATATCACACAATGATATCGCAAAACCTCTATCTTGCAAGAAAGCGCAATACGATAACATACAAGTGCGGTTGAATCTCGCGCTTTGCACTCGAACATTATTACGCCTCGCGCTCGGATATTTATTCTTTGCATTTGGAATGCTTGAAAAAAACTTTATCAAAAAGATCTCTTTTAGATGGCAGTATTTATATGCGTCTTCATATTCTGAATTGTCTACTTCATTAAGTATAGTCAAAGATTAAGTTTCTCAAAGCTTTGTAGGCTTTGAGGTACACATTCTCATCGTGACACTCGCGCTGCGCGCTCGATTTCCGACAGACATTTGTAAACAGGTTTTGTTGGATTTTTTTCTCGCAACTTTCGTTGTTTTTCCACACATTTAAAAAAATTTTTTTTTCAACGTTATTTTTCACGAATAAAACAAAAAGTACGCGCCCTATTAAGAAGTGATTCTTAACGAAATTGTAGATATTTTTTGGGATAACCATTTTTGTTAATTCACCTTTTTTCGTATCCTACATAGTTTTTCCACAAAATGGAATTTTTTATTTTCCATTATTTTTTGTGCAATCAAAATTTGAATTTTCGATTTTTGAAGAAAATCCAAAAATTGGTTATGATAATCTTGTAGGGCTTTCAAAGAGAAATGTTTTTCTTTTCTTGACTTTTCTCCATATCGTGCGTTTTACGGCTTCAAATTTTGATTTTCGGTTGATTAAAAAATTTTTGAAAACGTTATAACTCTGAGAATTTTCTTTTTATCGAAAAAAGTCATAAGGATAAATTGTTTTTTTTTTTAATACTACAATTATCCGCACATAGAATTTCCAAATTCAGAAAAAAATGGTCTCAAAAATTTTCAAAATGCGCTGCAATTTGCTGCAGGTGATACTTACAACGTTTAAAAATTAAAAATATTTCGGCGATAGTTTAACCGAGGTTAGGACATAGATTCTGATCTCGTCTGCTGCGTCACGCTGAAGTGAAAAAATTTCTGTAAAACATGTAGAATCAGCGGCAGATAACACAAACCAAATTTTTTCTTACTGATATATCTCCTCCGAAAGAAATGACATTATTATATAGACGAAATAGAACTATTTTAATACCATTTAGAAAAAGCGCGAAAAGTAACGGACTGATGGGAATCCCCATTTCTCTCCAATTTAATTAAGTTACACGACGCTGGACAGCGCTGGCGTCGCAATTGTCGCAATAAACTTAAATTCTTACTTTATAGATTGCACAATTATGCGGTATATAATGTAAAAACTTGCAATGTACGATATCATGATTTTGCACTATTATAATGCGATAATTACGATATATAGCGCAGGATTTACGGTATATATTGTAATTCTTGCGATATAGTTTTCTCAGTGCAGTTTCTTTTTTTTTTGTTGTAATTTTGGGCACTTAGCGTTTCACTTTAAAGAAAAGTCACGATCATATGTTCACAGTTTTGACTATATAGCTCGTGTTTTTTTTTTCTGGCAGAGGCGTAAAAGGTTAAAAGGGTTTGGTGTGCTCGGCGATTTTCTTATTTCGAAAAAAATGGAGCAAAGAGTTTGCATTAAATTTTGTGTGAAAAATGGAATCCAGTGCTCTAAAACTCTTGAAATGTTGACAGTTGCATACGGTGAGTCTACTCTGAGTAAAAAAAATGTGTATAAGTGGTACAAGCTGTTCCAAGAAAGCCGAGAGGATGTCGAAGACGAACCTCGCCCTGGACGTCCCAACAGGTCAACGACAGATGAAAACGTTCAAGCAGTTGAAGAAATGGTGTTGAAAAATCGCCGAATTACCATCATAGAAGTTGCTTAAGATATTGGCATATCTTATATTAAGAATATATTCTTGGCGTTTAATTAAGCTGCAATTATCATCAACAAGCAAAAGTCACAGTTTTGCCCTGCGAGGCATATACCTTGAGCTAGTTGCATCATAAATTCACACAGTTAACACACGAGAAACGTATTCTTTAATTATCTAAAGCACACAAACCTAATTCTATAACCTAACTTAACACTAATACATATAACGCAATTCCCTAACGCATAATATCGCACGCTGGATATATCAGTCGAAATGATCCTTATATACTAACCAGCAAAATTCTCACCGCTTGTGAGATACGAGCAGTGCCGGGCCAAAAATTGGTGGTGCCCCAAATCATATTTCATTTTCTTACTTCAACGTCGAATATTGTTTTGATATGTTACATTTAAATTTTCTTTGATAACTATCTCATTTGATTATTTTTAATGTTAAGAATATTTAATTTGATGTGAATTTACTTTACATTTATTACTGTATATTCGTATCTAAAGTACAGTACACATTCACTTTCTGTGAGTTTTATAAGTGCTGGAAGATTGATAATATGAGTAAGATAAATATTTTGTCTTTAAAATGAATTGAAACATACATACAAAAAATGAATTGAATTGGAGTCAAAAAATCCATTTTGTGAGTTATAAAAGAAGATATTGCATCCATTGTTTTCTTTTTCGTGCTCTTAAAATTTTTAACTTAAAAAGTGAAATGTGTTTTTAAATATTAAACTATTTGGCAGAAAATAAACTTTTTGGTGAAAAAATCATTTTTTTGAGCTTAAAATTCCACATCTTTGTACAATATTAATGTTTTTGGTAAGAATGAACTCTTTTATTGAAAAATCATATATTTGGGTTAAAACTGTAACTGTTCTGTCCTTCACAGAAATAGAATATACCGGGATTTCCCATTAGATCCCATTTATCTCCCAGGTTGTCCTAAGGGTATCCCAGGGAAATTGTAATTTACAGTTGAATGCAAAAAAAGTGTGTTAAGAAATGATCTAATTTAGACAAGTTTTGTAAATTATTACAAAGCTTTAAAATTTCTTAGTTGTTATTAGCTACATCTGTTTAAAAGTAAAATATTTTAAAATGCGATTCAAAGAATATTAATTTTCATTCAAAAATATTTTCGTATGTAAGTGAATAGAAATCCATAGAAATTTTGCTCTGTAAACCTAGTTAAAAATTCTTTCCGCTTATTATTTATTCTAAAATACTTTTCATACAATGCAAAGAAAATCAATTAGAATTAGACAAAAATTTGGACAAAATAATGTACATATTTTATTTTTAGTGTAATGACATAACCTAAAATTGAAATCGAACTGAAGACAAAAATAATTATTAATTAATAATTAAATATAAAAATAAACTTTATATTGTAAAAAATAAAACAATTCTCGCTCAGCGAATATTACTGTTTAAAAGTGGATATATATTATAATGTCGCCCAGTAACATTTATTTCCTCGGCACACTCTGTAACTCTAACACTCTCAGTTAGCACTTGAAACGGTGCGAAAAAGGAGATGTTACAATTTCACACTGCAAAATTTCTGCGGAGTGAGGCCCTATATCGGTATACCGGATTACTATTTCAAACTGCACGATCTACTTTGTATCCCACTATCCATCACAGTAAAGTTGTAATTCACCATTTTTCATTCACAATGGGAAAACGTAATTTTTACCAGCTTGTAAGTGAAACATTACAATGTGGAGCAATAATTTAAACAGCGTGTACCAATGATATCCCACTCTACAATTTAAAACTGTAATCTCTGCTTTATGTATTGCTACAAATGGTATTTGACTAGTAAACTTTCAGATTACTGGTTCACACTGCATTCAATATTGTAAAAACTGCTCATTTCACAGTGGATTTAAACCTTTAAGCCTCAGCTTTACTGTTTAAAATTGTACACGGAGAAAAAGATATCGCTCAATGATATCGCAAAACCTCTATATTGCAAGAAAGCGCAATATGATAACGTACAATCAGGTCCCGGAGTTTTGTACGATATTATAATGCACTAATATCACAGAACAAAATGAAGTTAAATTTTGTTGCTGTCGTCTGCTACAACGTCCTTAGCAGCAATGGGGAAAAGGCAGAGTATGAGTGAGTTTGAGCTATAAATCGGGACACCAGATTTAAAACAATCACAGAAAAAAGTACAAATTTACTGCAGGTAAGACCTGCGACAGTTAATGAATAAACATATTTCGGCGAACGTTTCACTGAGGTTAGGAAAATAATTCTGAACTCGTCGACCGCGTCGCGCTGAAGTGAGCAAATTTCGGTAAAATATGTAGAATCAATAACAGAAAACACAAACAAAAACTTTACTTACTGATATATCTCCTCCGAAATAAATCCCATTATTGTAGACGAATTAAAACTTATTTAATACCATTTAGCAAAAGCGCAAAATGTAACTGACAGATGGGAATCCCCATTTCTCTCAAATTTAATTAAGTTAAACGACGCTGGATAGCGCTGGCCTCGTAATTGTCGCTATACCTCGAATAAAAATGGAGCGATTATAAGATGAAAGATGAAACAGGCAAGGTTAAAAATCGGAAAATATCTTCGATTCATGTAAAGTTTATCTGGCAAGGTTAATTTTTTTCGGTTAATCTTTCACATGGAATCGACGTAAACCTTATCTTTAATTTTTTCTATGATCGCTTGTTCACTACTCGAGCCCTCGCTAGATCACAAAAGAAGAAATACAATGTGATAACGTAACAAATTTAAATTCTTACGTTATAAATTGTACAATTATGCGGTATATAATGTAAACACTTGCAATGTACGATATCACGATTTTCCGCTATTATAATGCGATAATTACGATATATAGTGCAGGAACTACGGTATATAATGTAATTCATGCGATATAGTTTTCTCAGTGTATATCTTACAATGTACTTTTTTCCGTGCAATCGCACATTGTAAATAAATAAATGCATTTCCTTCAAAAATTTTCATAACGTGACTTAATATTTCAGAGTCGATTATTTTCTAATACTTAGTTTTAGATTTTCTATAAACGTCCAAAATTGTAGGCTCACTTGCGTTTCTACTCAGCTACACTGAAGTATAACTAATTAAGCGATGGATTCCCCTTTTTTATGACTACTGAAACTAGCGTAAATCTAAAATGTGAATATGAAACCAATAGATGCTTAATTTGACCTTTGTACTTTATTTTATACATTAATATTATTAATATAATATCAAACATAATTTCCTATATAGAAATCCACGGAAGAGTTCAACCTGAAAATCTTAGTGAACAAGCCAAATAAGAACCAACGCATAAATGGAAGTAGAATGAATAGAATCTGGGGGCGACTCGTTCATTCAGTATTCATTATTTACAACCAACGACACATGACTTTTGGAAAGTTGCTTCTTTGAATAGCGTGCTACTACGCACATCCTGCATTATGTTTGACGTTTATTCACTGAATCAAATTCTATATTTTACGAAAGCATCAATGGAAATCGAGATAAAATTGCAAGAAAGTTCACCGAACTGGATCCACTGCATCGATCAAGTTGATCTGAATAAAAACTACGTATCTGAATAAGAGCTCAGGGAAAAAGAGGTTTTCCGATCTTATGATTAGACTGCATGTACGCATAAAATAGGCAGAGATTTATTTCTACAGGGCTCGCCTTTGGACTCAGATATACCTTTTATCAGATCGTCTGCTACTGATATAGTGTGCAAACTTCCTTAATGCGACTCAAGCAGTTTCCTTTCGAAAAATGTTTGTTCTTTTTATTTGTAGACTATAACGATTACCAACTCTGATCTTATTCAGTAGATCCACTATATTTCATTATTACAAATTCCATTCATAAACCCCTATGGAGAATTTGTGTACATATGCATGGGGATTCAAATTAAATTTATTCATATTTAAAAACTTCAATTGAAAATGTTCAATTTCTAATTCTTTCATTTGGAAATAGCCTTATTTAAAAAGTGTACATATAAAACATGTAATGTGAAATTAATTTAAATTTAAAAGATGACACTTATTACAATTATTTACAATTATTTATCTGTCGCATCGAAATCCTCAAAGGGATTCTCGAAGGGCACTCTTGAGTTGAGATAGACGGAAATGTTGACCGCGGCCACGGTGGCGCTGGCTGTGCATTGGGCCGACTAGCTGCGCAAATGCATGTGATACTGTAAATATTTACACTTTTAGTTTAAAAAAAGACATTTGTAAGTATTTTTACTTGCAATAACGGCAAAGTACAAGAGTTTGACATCCAGCGAACAAAAATTTGTTTAAAAAAATGGTGAAATGTGTGATTGTCGGGTGCAAATGTGGATACAGTTACAAGCAGTCAGGCACTAAAACATGTAAATGTATTATTGTGCCTAAGGATGAAAGAATAATAAAACTGTGACAAATAGCCATTTTTCGCGATGAAATCAAGCTTAAAGAGGGGGATGCAATCGGTCATAAGCATTTCGACCCTGATGACCTTCTATTGGAGAGTTTATATATATATATATATATATATATTTGGAGTATATATACTTAAAAAATTAATTTTTCCAATATAAAAAAATTGAGACAAAAAAGGCTATTTTTATAAATTTTTATATTGATATAGCACACAAAGTATTATTTAAATTTATATTTGAATTCTCATTTTCTTAAAGAAAGCCGTTTAAATTTACTTATAATTATAGACCAAACATGAAATTTGTACCTTGTTTCACGTTCGGCATGAAATTTAAAACGATAATAAACAATTATTTAAGACTATTCATTTTCCTAAATATTGATTGTGCAAATATGTTTTTGAAATTTGAAACTATAGCAAGAACGATTTCCAATTTACACCAATATTGCAAGATCAAAATCATAATAAAATTCAAAACTTCTAGCGACTTCCTTTCTTGCCTTAATTTTTTTATATATTATATACAAAATAAAATGATTAATAAAATAATAAAAACTATGTGCCATCATATTATAAATTATTCTTTATATATTTAGCGATTTATAAAGTACTTTTATCAATGTTTCACCATTGTTATACTTTTTTAAATGTCCCTTTCTTATGCCATTTTTTACAGAAACAGCAACAAAATGTCTTAGCTGAAAAATAAGAACTCCATGACTAAAACCATAAATTCAATTTCACTTCAAAATTAAAAAAAAAAGGATGATAAAAATAACAATCATTTTCAAGTACTTTATTTTCCATGAAAACTTTTCAATTTCATCGACCGTGAAAAGCCTTGCTTTTTAGTAAAATTATCTTATTCAAGTAATATAATAATCATAATATTTCAATTGCAGTGCAATATTAACAAATCAATGATTAAACTCCAAGGAAAAATTAATTTGTATACTAGTTCGTTCTTAGGATATATATAATTTAATATTTTTTGCGTTTGTAACTCAAAACAATATTTTAAAAAGTATTTTTAATGTTCAATTATTATTAATAAATAATGATATCATGTAATATTAATATAATTATTCACTTTAATTGAGACCATACACAATAATACCAACATTTAAATATAGATGACAGATCTTCTATTTGAACTGCCCGCCAAAAAGTAAACCGAATTTTCGTATAAAACTCGATTGTTCATAATGAACAATCAGCGTCACCGTGGCCGCGGTCAACTCTCACGTCATTTCTGAAGCATAGCTTGAGATGGCTTGAGGCAAATTGCAAGAGGGTTTTGACATGCAGCGCCCTCGATGGTCATCTAGTGAAGTAAGTGAAACGAGCGCGAAATTCGAAATGTGTAGTTTATGAGAAAAAAAGAAGGAGCATATTTTTTTCATTAGTAGAATATAATTGATATGTTCTACAAAAATTTTTATGTTTTACTATTCCCATTTTCATCGAAAACAATTTTTTTATAGTAATTTTTAAATTTCATTTAATTTTAAATCGATAATTAATGTCCTTTATGAAAATTGAACAACTTTAAATACAAATTTATTGATTCTATCTTACATTTGATCTTTTTCGACGAAAATTTATTGTAGGTTAATTTACAGTAGATGGAGAAATTTTTTAAAAAGTCAAATATTTGGTTGACATTTTATGTATTTTGTGAAAAGTGTTTGTTTCTCGGTGAGAAAAAGTAACCTTTTCGGCGGAAAATAAATTTTAGATGATTTAGTCTTCTATTTATGTCTCAATCCCCATTTGAAAGAAATGGAAGAAATTGGCGAATTTAATGTATCGCGTAATTCTTCATTTCATGCATGATTCGATTTTGAGTTTATGTTTTTCAGGCGTATATAATATGCAGAATGGATATTATTACTATTATATATATTATTCATGTTAATATTATAATTATAAATTATTATATCAATATTAATGACTGGTTGACTATTTATTAATAATATTAGTTCAACTTTTAACTAAAACAATTAGTTTTCTGCAAAAAAATGAATTTTGAAGAAAATACATAAATTAAAAAAAAATGTTTAAAATTGTTTTAAACAAAATAGTTAAATTTTTGAACAAAAAGTTAAATTTTTATCCAAAAGCCTGAACTGTATACTAAAAAAAGGAATTTTTAATAAAATACATGAATTTTTCACAAAAGAAATTTATTTTCCACCAAGACTAATTTTTTTTTAAATTAAGATGTTTAACGTCGCATCAACTACGTGGTCATTAGCGACGACTTTGATTGACAATTGTTTACATTATTCTTATATGTTTATAAATATCATTATTTGTCCTTGTTAACACTGGTAATCACACAAGTAAATTTGTTCCTCAAGATTTATTTCTTGAAGAAAGTATAAAAGGTTCTGAAAAGTTGCTAGGTCGTTGAGCATCATCTTCATTTCATTAGATTGCCGATGTTTAGGTCCCGGAAGCTGGAATTACAACATTGTCATATTGATGTGGACACTATGCCATAATTTAGTGCTAATTTATACTGCAGAGAAAAAATTTGGTGCCCAGTAATTTTGGCCAAAAACATGTAGTAATGCTAGCTTCTGTTAAAGCCACAACTCCGGTATGCGAAACTCGGAAACTATTAGTGGTATCAAATTCTCCTTTGCGCAGGAATTTAGTGCTAATTAAATGCTCTGGATTTATGCCTTGCAAAAAATCCGGGCCCTTTTTTTTACCAAAAACGTGTATTAGTGCTGGCTTCGGGTGACTCTGGTATGCGAAACTCGGAAACTATTAGTGGTATCAAGATCTGCTTTGCGCAGGAATTAAGTGCTAATATATTCTGCAAAAACTAAATTTTGTGCCCGGTAATTTTGATCAAAAACATGTAGTAATGCTAGCTTCAGGTGACTCTGGTATGCGAAACTCGGAAACTATTAGTAGTATCAACATCAGCTTTGCGCAGGAATTTAGTGCTAATTAAGTGCTCTGGATTTATGCCTTGCAAAAAATCCGGGCACTTTTTTTTACCAAAAACGTGTGATAATGCTCGCTTCAGGTGACCGGTGTTGTGAAACTCGGAAACTATTAGTGATATCAAGATCTGCTTTGCGCAGGAATTTAGTGCTAATTAAGTGCTCTGTATTTATGTCTTGCAAAAAATCCGGACACTTTTTTTTTACCAAAAACATGTAGTAGTGCTGGCTTCAAGTGTCTCTGGTATGCGAAACTCGGAAACTATTATTGGTATCAAATTCTCCTTTGCGCAGGAATTTAGTGCTAATTAAGTGCTCTGGATTTGTGCTATTCAAAAAATCCGGGCACTTTTAGTTTTACCAAAAACGTGAGGTAATGCTGGCTTCAGGTGACTAGTGTTATGAAACTCGGAAACTATTTGTGGCATCAAGATCTGCTTTGCGTAGGAATTTAGTGCTAATTAAGTGCTAATATAGTCTATAGAAGTTTCAAAAGATTTTTAAGGATTTTAAACATTTGAGGATGTTTTAAAAGATGTCAAGGAATTTTCAACTTATTTTGATAATTTAAAGGAATTTCAAAAAATTAAAAAATTCCAAAGTACTTTAGAAATCTTAAAAAAAAAGTTCTAGGTATTTCAGAAGATTTTGAAGGATTTGAAAAATTGGAGAAAATTTAAAAAGATTCCAAAGAATTTTTAATTGATTGAAGAAATTTAATAAGAGATTTTAAAGGATTTGAAATATCTCAGGGTATTTTTAAAATTTCAAGATTTTTTCAAGAGCTTTAAAACATCAAGAGATTTCAAAAGTTTTTAAAGGATTTGACAAATTTGAGAGAAAATGCCTTTGAAAGTCAAAACTAAACATTTATGGCGTCCTAAAATGATAGATGAAAAAAGCTGATAGATGAAATTATATGCTTTTTGCACATTGTAACCGAACTAATAAAATTACTCCAATATTTGTATGAAATTTATTTCATTTTATTATGCACATACAATGCATGTTTATTTTATATACATTGTATGTTAGAAAGATAATAAATGTACCAAAACATTAATGTAAATTGATTATTATTATAGTTCATCCACCTCTTCTGCAAATCACCTTTATATCGTAACAATTTTAAATGAAAAAATACTTCTCAAAAGCTTGGTATAGTGAAAATAGAAGTAAAATAAATTTTTAACCAAGAAGAAGCTATTCTCGAAATATTTACGTGAAAAATTACATGAAAACTTGAAAATTAAATTAAAAATTAAGTTAAAAAATGACTAAAAAAAAATGGTTTTCAATGAAAATTGGTATAGTTGGATTTTCACTTATAAAAATGAATTTTCGGTTAAGGAAATGAATTTTCATCTAAAATTTATTTTCCTCTGAAAAGGTTACTTTTTCTCACACGGTAAAAAAAATTGAGCTGTGACAGGGATATTATTCCTTATTATAGCCAAACATTTAGCTGAAAACGAACGAAGGAATTTAGAAAGATCCCTGGATCAGCGAAAATGAATATCCTTGACCATGTTCCATATACCAGGGATATCGTATAGTCTAACCCCTAATAAGTATAGCTATATTAGGGATATTAAGAATAGGTGTCTAAAGCAATTATCGGAAGAGCACCGGTGCATTATGGGAGCAGCGAAATAAAATGGCGACTGTCTAATCGGGAGCAGTGACAGTTGAGATTTAATTTGGACAATTAAACGCTTTTTACCACTTAAAATGTGCGCAAATGTTAATATTAAATGAAGTTTATGATGCAGTAATAATAATTTACATTTGTTTCGATTGTAGGCGATAACTATTGAAATATCAAGAAACGCGATAAAAACAACAAACTTGACCTCCAAATGCATTACACGGATTTCAGGGAAATTCATTTTCGCGATACCAGACGAAAAATTGGCTACTGTAAGTAAATATATTTCTATAACAACTAATTTTTTTTCTAATCTGAAGATAATACAATTATAGATAATCTGTCGAAAATAATAAGCTTTCGAACTTAGCAATTTTGTTCAAATTCCTGATTTACAAGAACAATTTAAATGAAGTAACCAAATGTGTAACACTTCTAACTAAACGTTTTACCTAATCCAAGCGTACACTTTCTTTAAGTTTAATATATTCTCGATTCACTCGTTCGCCTCAAGAATTTTTTTTCCGTGCACCGAGAAACAAAAACTTTTCACAAAATACATAAGATGTCAACCAAATATTTGAATTTCTAAAGAAATTCTCCATCTACTGTAAACTTAACCTACAATAAATTTTTATCGAAAAAGATCAAATGTAAGGTAGAACCAATAAATTTGGATTTAAAGTTGTTCAATTTTCATAAAGGATATTAATTATCAATTTAGAATTAAATTAAATCATATATCATATATCATATATATATCAGTGAAGCATATGCTGGATAGGAAGAGCCAGGGGGTTGGTCCCTACTCGTAAACTTCGCCACTGACCGTAATAGATAGGCGCACGCGCGTAGAAACGCAGCAGACTCTACACGAGGGAAATCAGTGCTGTATGCATGAAAATTGACCAGCTTGTAACGGCCGCTGAAATGTTAGGGCCTTGCACATTTTAAGATACGTCACTACCAGGAGGTGTAGCTAGATTTGTTTCTGCGACCTGCCTGATCGAAAGTGGAGACCCGGTCCATCCCGATCCGACGAGTCCTACTGTATATCAATCTGCAATTAATCGATTTGTACTAATTTTTATTCAAAAATCGTATAAATTCAACTAAAATAAGTAAATTAGCAAAACAAATAATTGGTTAAAAGCTAATCATCTGAAGTGCGAAAATATTTCAATATTTTATGATCGTGATCTTAAAAACACTAGAAATTCGATTTAAGCACAGGTTTTGTTCTGATGTTGGCTTGAATCCAAAGTTTCAGAACGTAAACAGTTGGGGCCGTGGCGTAATGTTGCGCAACGTGACGTAGTTACAGTTAGGCCGATGAGGTACTGCACTTTATCATTATGCTACTGTTTTGTCTAGGGTGACTGACCGCAGGCGACCTCCCCTTTTGGTTCCCCGCCTCCTCTTATGAAACGGCACCAATTCTTGGAACGGAAAAATCGAAGTTGCTTAAACCGATTGCCCACGTGTAGTTAATTATTTTCGAACTCCAGAGTAATTATTTTTTAAGTCGATTATTTATCTTCATTATTTATTTGTTTCAGCTGAATTTATTAAATTAACCATTGGCTGATTTATTAATCGTTTTTTGTTGATCGGCATGTAGGCCACATGTAGAGGTATGTTAAGCTGACGTAACCACATCTTCGAATTGAGTTAAAACTTATCTCATAATTGAGGGCTCATTTACTGCTAATTTAATGCCCCATTGACAAATTTAATGCTCCACAATTAAAAAAAAAAACCAGGCATTACGCGAGCTTAACGTTAAGCTGACGGAACCACATGTGGAATAAATGTTAAATCAAGTCCCGTCATATCACATTATTAAGGGCTCATTTAATGCTCATTTAATGCCCCATTGCCAAATTTAATGCTTCACTGCATCTTTCTCTTGAGTTTCGACCTTCAATTGATGTATGAAAAAGTCTCCGGAATAACTCACTACTTTTAAAAAATCGGGGGTTACGCTAGCTTAATATTAAGCTGACGGAATCCCATGTGAAATAAACGTTGGATCGAGTTTTATCCTATCACATAATTAAAGGTCATTTAATGCTCTCCAAAACCACCAAAAATTATTTTCCAACAGCCAGCCCTAATACTGAAAACACACCCTTAATATAAATTATGCACAAATTGTAAATCTGACTATACTATAATTATGGGCTCATTTAATGCTCATTTAACGCCCCGCTTTTTTTTAATAATGGAGAATTAAATTTGACAATGAGACATTACATTAGCATTAAATGAGCCCTTAATTATAGTATGGTCAGATTTACAATTTGTGCATAGTTTATAGTAAGCGTGGTTTTCCAGCATTAGTGGTGGCATTTGGAAAATAATTTTTGGTGGTTTTAAGGAGCATTAAATGAGCCTTTAATTATGTGATAGGATAAAACTAGATTCAACGTTCATTTCATATTGGTTTCCGCCAGCTTGGCATTAAGCTAGCGTAACCCGAAGTTGTTTTAAATAATCCAGCATTAAATTTGGCAATGGGGCATTAAATGAGCATTAAATGAGCCCTTAATTATAGTATGGTCAGATTTACAATTTGTGCATAATTTATATTAAGGGTGGTTTTTCAGTATTAGAGGTGGCTTTCAAAAAATTATTTTTGGTGGTTTTGGAGAGTATTAAATGAGCCTTTAATTATGTGATAGGATAAAACTTGATTCAGCGTTTATTTCACATGGGGTTCCGTCAGCTTAAAATTAAGCTAGAGAAACCCCCTGTTTAAAAAAAAATAGTGGAGCAATAAATTTGGCAATGGGGCATTAAATGAGCATTTAATGAGCCCTTAATTATGAGATAGGTTTTAACTCGATTCGAAGATGTGGTCACATCAGCTTAAAATACCTCACATGCAGGCACATGTAGATGTCACAGGAGCTGCGCGGGGTGCGCGGGATATGCGTCTGTCACTCAGGCGAGCACTCAAGCTTGAACAAACAAAAGCGGAGCGGGCTATAATGAGTTAGTTCCCACGCAACATCAGCCACAAAATTGGCGCCATAGAAGAGTTTCACTGTACTTTAATTTTTAAAAAGTACGATTTCGAACCCTTCCATGTTAAAAGTGTCTATTAAACTCTTTACACTAAGCAACCACTATTTATTACACTACGTTCGATTTAAAAATTTTACTTTAATTTAATTAAAAAATGTAATTTAATCATTCAGCTTTATAAGGCTTAAAATTTGATTTAACATGCAGTTCTGCAAACTTTATTTGAGATTGTCTGATTTTAAAAGTTTGTAGTTCAAAATAAAATTTTTTTAAACGGATAATTTTGAATATTTCAAACTTTAAATTCATGAACTATTAAGGCTTTTAATTAAAGCTTCAATTCAAAGATTCAATTCAAACGTTTCTATATAGGCTTGTGATATTTCACATTTTGAAAAAAAAACATTTTAAAAATTTTAATCTAAAGTTATTCAATTTTTTTTTTAAGATGTTACTTTTAAGTTGTATAAATTAGGAATGTTTTCAACTTTAAATTGTTCGCTAAATATACACTAAATAAATTTTGCAATTCAATTTGGAAATATCTGCTATAAATTATAAATTTGGTGTATTTCAGAGAGAATAATGTGCTGTGAGAAAACCTTAAGTCAGCAACAGGTTGGTATTAGCCAGATAGCGATTGTTTCTGGTAGGCATGCTGAGAATGGTTAACGATCTGAACCATGACGTTTCTACAATGCACACCCTTTTAAAATTTAGTAAATTAACAGAAAAACGAAGACTAAAAAAAAATTATACCCTCACAAAATATTTAAAACTCTAAAATAATACAAAACCAAAAATGCAATTTTTTTAACGCATATACTTGAGACAACGTTAACATAAAACAGTTTATAAACTTTCGATTATTAAGACCAAATTTCCTCTCGGAAGGAAATTCTTGTGGAAAAATATTACTTGGCAATGGAAATATAAATGGCACTAATTTCAAAGCATTAAACCACAAAACCTCGAAAGTTGAAATCTACGAGAGAACTGTAAATAAATTCACAAAAAGGGGAAATAATTT
This sequence comes from Belonocnema kinseyi, assembly GCF_010883055.1. Taxonomy (NCBI): domain Eukaryota; kingdom Metazoa; phylum Arthropoda; class Insecta; order Hymenoptera; family Cynipidae; genus Belonocnema; species Belonocnema kinseyi. The sequence continues at coordinate 47,255,474 of NC_046665.1, forward strand.
GTGGCAAGATGTACTTAATTTCAGAAGAAACGTCTATTTTCAACGTGAAATTAATAATAAATGACTCGCGAGGTTTAAATTTTACGCTGATTCATAAAAACGCTGTTTACTTTCTCCCGAGATTTGTGAATCGAATGCCAGACTGAAATGTAATTGCGGACGTGAATCGACTTTTTTTTGAGAATGTTCTCTTTTTCCTGCCAGTAGAAGTTTTCAAGAGAAGTATCGTATTTAAAGTTTGCATGAAAACATCATAAACGAAGTTTAATGGCGCCTCCGTCTTTTCTCTGAGCCAATCTAGGGACCATAAAATTACGATTTTCTAGATTTTCGAGAACGTAATGAAAGGTCCTCTTACTTGTTGGGCAAATTGCTCTGTCAGCGGACCACAACCATTTGAGTAAAAAAAAATTTCAAGAATTTGTTTCAAATTTAAAAGCCCAAAGGATTTGAATTTTTTTAAATTATGGGAGTTACGTCATACTAGATGTTTCGGTTGAATTTTTTTGGTATTATCGACATTCCTGGAACCTATGATTGGATTTTGATCAGACTTGGAGGTAGCAGAGCTCGATTTGTTCATTTTAAAAATATAAAACTTTCAATAAAAAATCTGCCCGCTTAGCGGGCACATTCTCATCGCGCGGCTCGCTGCACTCGCAAGTTTGAGCGCGCATAGGGCGTGCGATTGTTGGTTATTGCGCTTCGCGCTCGATAATGTACTTACCTCGCGTTTCGCGATCGATGATGCATTTATCTTGCGCCTGATGCTCGATATTGCATTCACCTCGCGCTACGCGCTCGATCTTTCTGCACAGACTTTTTAAATCTAAAGATGAATTTATCGACAACAGTAATTTGATGATTGTGAATTCTCTTTTGTTAAAGCTCCTTCGGCTTTAACGAACACATTCTCAAGACGTATCTCGTGCTTCGCGCTCGAGTTTATCCCTGAAATTTTATATCATTCCCATAAATGTAAATTATTATTATAATTCATAACTTACATTGGTATTAAACAGACGAAATTTCATTGTCCCATTTAAAAAAATGCGCATTTTTTTAAAAAAAATTTGGTTATTCGACTTTTTTATTGCACTTTTGTCGTTTTTCCATAAACTGAATTTGCTCATTTCCAATGTTTTCTTTATGATTTACACTTTACACATACGGTCTACTGAGCAGCCTTACCGTTTTTTAACTTCTAAA
>NC_046665.1:47256782-47263313 GCF_010883055.1 Belonocnema kinseyi
TGGACATATATATTATATTTGAAATACTGTGAAAACGTTGCATGATAAAATGTAACTTTTGGATTTTCCATTATTTTTTATGCTGTCAAAATTTATTTTTTAATTTATCAAGAAAATTCAAAAAGTTGTTATGATAATCTTCTAAGGCATTTAGAAATCCATTTTTTTCTTCTCTTGACATTTTTTCATATCGTCCGTTAATTGGCTTAAAAGGTTCATTTTCGTGTTTTTTGGAATTTTGTCAATGCTATAACTATCATAATTTTTTATTTTGTGAAAAAAGTCATTAGATAAATTGTTCGACTTTTTAATTACTATGAATAACCGTACAGAGAATTCTTGAATTTTGAAAAAATGGTCTCAAAAATATTCAAAACCTTTAGTTTAGGACACTTAAAGAGTGTGCTAGAGGCCAATATAATAGAATTATTTTTTGTTAAAGTTATCGTGCTGACAGGCATAAATGCATACAGACAGACCGATCTCCTATTTTTCGGATTAAGGGGGTCTCAAAACGTAGACATTTGACAAAAACTTAGGAGAGGGGTCAGCTTGTTACATTTTACACATATCGAATACCTTCTCTGATGAGAATGTAAAAAAAACCATTTATAAAAATTATTTTGCTCTACCTTCGGTGAAAAAATGTTATCTATTTATTTTGGCTTAGCTTGTGCCGTGTGTCTAAAAAATGAATTTTTGTAATTTCAATGTTTTTTAAATAAATAAAACAAAAAGTACGTGTCCTATAAAAAAGTGATTAATAACAAATTTGTAGATATTTTTTGGGTGCACAATGTTTGTCTTATCTTTTTTTCTATCTTGCATAGCTTGACCACAAAATGTAATTTATGACTTTTAATTAGATTTCGTGCGGTCAAAATTCGAATTTTTCGAAAAAATTCAAAAAGTTGATATAATAATCTTCTAGGGCTATCGAAAAGTAACATTTTTCTTTTCAACTACTATGAACAACTCTACGAAAAATTTTTGAATCATGACAAAATGCGAACTCAAACATTTTCAAAATGGGTTTACTTTTAGTATTTTTATCCAGCTTAGGACACTAAAAGAGTGTACCAAAAACCAATCTAATACATTAATTTTGTTCAAAAATTATCGTGCTCACAGACATAAAGACAGACATAACGACAGACAGATAGGCATAGAGATAGACACATTCGTAAAACCTTATATTTGGATTCAGGGGGTCTCAAAACGTTGACCTTTTGACAAAAACTAGGGAGGTCAAATTTTATATAAATCGAATACCTTCTCTTATGAGAATGTAAAAATGATTTATTTGTCACGAATAATTTTTTGATAGTTCTGTTTTTAGTTTAAATCATAAAAAAAAGCTTTAAAAACTTGAAAAGTTAAATTTTTTGAAACCCCACACACGAGAAGAAAAATAAATTAACAGACAAAAGTTGTGGTAAGAAAGTGCCCACGCAGCGGGCACATTTTTTTTTACTGTTATTGACGTTTTTCATAATTAAAGCGAAAACTACGCATCCTATCAAAAAGTAGTTAATAACAAATTTGCAAATCTTTTTCAAATGCACAATTTTTGTGTATTCATCTTTTACCGTATTTTGCACAGTTTGGCCGAAAAATGTAATTTTTTGATTTTTCATTATTTTGTATGCTGTCAAAATTTAAATTTTTAATTTTTCAAGAAAATTCAAAAAGTTATTATAATAATATCGTAGGGCATTCAAAAAGCAACACCTCACTTCTCTTGACTTTTTTTGATATCACGCGTTATTTGGCATAAAATGTTAATTTTCGTGTTTTTTGAAATTTTGTAAATGCTATAACTCTGGTAATTTTTGATTTTTTGAAAAAAGTAATTAGAATAAATTGTTCGACTTCTTGAATACTATAAATAAACGTACAGAGAATTTTTGAATTTTGAAAAAAGTGGTCTCAAAAATATTCAAAATATGCAATCTGATATGTAAATTTTTTCAAAAGTTATCGTGTTCACAGACAGACACATTCGTCAAAACCTTTTTTCGGATTCAGGGGATCTCAAAACGTGGACATTTGACAAAAAGGGGGAGGGGGTCAAATTTTACACAAATCTAATACCTTCTCTGATGAGAATGTAAAAATGCACTAAATTCACTAGCAATTGAATTAAAGGGCTATTAAGAAATAAAGTTTTTTCGATAACTCAAAATGTCGACACTAGCAATTTCTTTACATACATTGTTCCTAAAATTAACAAATAGTATCAAAAAGATATATTTTTATGGTCAAGTACACGGAGAAAAAATGGATGTTTGAATGTAGATGTTCAAAGGGTAAGATTGTAGCACATAACATGCAGATATTCATGCCATACACTTACCATCTTTTTGAGATTGTAGGTGTAAAAATATCTTTATATTAAACTGAAAAACTTTCAGATGTTAAAACCGCCCGAGCGCATGCGCATCGCGCATTTCAATTACGCAACTATTTTTGAGGGCTATATATGTTCAATATTACAATTATGGAATATTACAATTTTGGAACATTTCAAAACAATCAAAATCAGATATCCTCAAATAAAATTGGATAACGACTTTTGTCTGTGTAAAGAAGGGAACAATAATCTTAAGTTTCAGGTTTATTGACTTAAAACATTGGACAAACGGTTTATAAATTTGAAATAAAATTTGATTTTAAGTAACTTAAAATCAGGGTTGGTCAGTTACGCGCAACTCGAGTACTTTCTACGTATAATACGTTTTTGGCGTAATATACGTCCAAAACAGTAGAAAACCGTCGAAAACTGTAGAAAACTCCTGTATGGTACGTTTTCAAGATGGTCGAGTTGCAAAATCAAGGTCATGAGTGTTGACATGTACATAAACTCATTTTTGAAATATAATAATTATTAAGAATTCTATGAATTACGTTATAGTAATTGAAAATAATAATTATGCCTGGGCTGGGAAGAAATACCCAAAATCGTAATGGAATTCTATTGAAGGATTTGTTTTTCGAGCGGAAGAAAGGACAGAAAACTAATTATAACCTCAAACTGCTTTAAAATTTATTCAAAATCAAAGAATTTTTAAATATTGGTATTTGCTACGAGATTTACGAGACGAGTAAAATAAAATAAATAATATAACAAGAATCGATAAACATAAAACTCTGAAAAATTCGCTATAATTCTAGATTCTACAGTATTTTGAATTACACTATCACAAATGATGCACAAAGTAGCATTTTTTCCTTTCTCAACTTTTATGAATTTTTAGGACAATTGGTCCCACATTTTCCTTTAGACCCTCTCGATACATTTTTTTACTATTTACTGTAATGTAAAGTTGAAAAGCGGACAAAGCAACCACGTGATGAATTTATCAAAAAATATATAAAGCAAAAGTTCCAGCTTCAATCGTTTTAGAGTGGCAAACGGAAAATGAAATCAAAACATTTTTTTGCCTTTTTTGGGGCATATCATTTTTTTTATTCTAAGTTTTATTTTTTTAAATGTATAATTTTATCATGAATACATCTATGTTTCATCAAGATCCTATTATGTACTTGCCCAGAATTAAAATTTTTGAAACCCCTCGTTTGAAAAATGTAATGTAATTTGCAAAACTCTAAAATTGAAACATAGAAATCGTAATGCACTGAAAAATAAAAGTGAATATTTAATAAGTCAAATCAAATACTGAATATTGAGTGGCTTAAAGAGGCTTTTCGACATCCAAGGCAAGGAGGACGTAAGAAAAAAAGAAATTGGACGCAAGATGAGATTTTTTTAAAAGGAGGGAGCAACACAGAAGATCTGTAGGGCCATCGAGGAGCTTCCTTATTCGCTCTCTACGTCACTCACAATACTGAGGAAATAAAGAATATGTTCCGTATACGTATATTGATATAATATACTTAAAAATAATACAAAAAGACGCCACTTGGTGGCGCTGATGGATTGCACGTTCTCTGATGGTAGTAACAGATAGAATGTAATAGTGTGTTACGCACGAAGCGAAATTATACTATATAAATTATAAAATAAAGGACAATAAAAAGCAGGGTGAAAAGAAAGGAGGAAAATAGATGGTTCAACGATGAAGGTGGAGTTAGGGGGATATAGGCGGAAGGCTCAAATGGGAGGGTTGGACAGACCGGTCGATGCCTCGTGTAAGGGTGGCGAACAAACGCCCTTACGCAACGCGCACACTTCCCACTATATTTATGCCATATAATATACGCACATATAACATCTATACTCTAGATCAAGAATCTTCTTTCAGATTGCGAGAACTTATAAAATACTCTGCATTGTTAAAAATGCTTCGATAACACAGTAAACCGCAGATATATTTTTTATCTGAAGTCGGATAAAAATGTTGCAAAAAATGACAACTACAATTATCTGATGTCGAATAATTTTGACCGAGAGGCGGATTCACCACAACAATCAAAACCTTATATGTAGTTGACAAGTGTTTGCAACGTTTTTATGTAACATTAGATAAAAAGTATCTCTGGTATTTACTGTGAACACACAAGAGTATAATGCAAATATACATTACTACTACTGCATTTTAAAGACCCAATGGTTTGACAAACTTAGTATGAAATTATAATTAATTTTAGACACATAAATAGTATCAATATTTACATATACGTGAATCTTGTATTAATTTCATATACCGTATATTACAATTAATATAGATATATCTGAAGGCGAATATAATATTACGTACTTTAAAACTGCTTGATCAATTTTGTTGCAGAACATTTCGCTCCAACAATCATTTGACTCTCGAGGTCATAATTATCTGTCAATTCGGATCAATTTGATCTTGTTTTTTTGGTTGATTTGGCAGACCAAACAAAATGGCCGCCAGTTCTTGGCACCTGCGTTATAACAACATATCCTAAAAATTTTATCCAGCCGCGCGCAAGTGACAACTACATTTATCAGTTGGTATTTTCTAAATCAGATTTGGTTATTTTTTAACTTTTTAAATACACTGCATAATCAGAAACCATAAAAAGCTTGCATTTGAGCTAAAATACTGTAAGAACGTCAGCCATTTTGGTTTGACTTCATTCATGATCCCGAATCAGATCATTATGATCTCAAAAGTCGATCATTCACTCCGGCCGATCAAAATGCTCTTCAATTCAGTATCATGTTTGTTGCATATCAAAATGATATTGATTTCGATGTCCTCCTAAACACTTTTTTTTTACTGTGAGGATTAAGCTATACGCATTTTCCATAATAGCCTTGGACAATGTGTTCAGTTCTACACAAAAATTGCATAATTATGAAAAAAGGCGAATGCTTAAGGATTCGGATATCAAAAACAGAAGACTAAGATAAAAGATCCTTTTGCATTTTATAGAAAATGGCCGGCTTTACAGGTAATTTTTGCACAATTAAAAAATATTTCTTGAACACGGAAAGAAATGAATTGCTGGTACAATCATATTGCGCGTTAGATCTGCCATCGATATGTCCATTACAGACATACAGATTGCTGATCTAACCCGCAATATAACTGTACCAGCAATTCATTTCTTTCAGTGAAAATCTTAGATTCTGCTCTTTAATATCTTGGATATTGTTTGATACTGTTAAAAAAAAAGTGTTCAAAATGATACTAAAATCAATAGCATTTTGATATGCAACAAAAATGACACCGAATTCAAGAGCATTTTGATCGGCTGGAGTGAGTGATCCACTTTTGGATCATAATTATCTGATTCGGGATCATGTATGAAGTCAAATCAAGATGGCTGACTTTCTTAGAGTACTTTAACTCACATGCAAGCTTTTTAAGGTTATGTCACCAGCACCAAGAGTTAACGGCCATTTTGTTTTTCATGACAAATGAACCAAAAAATAAGATCAAATTGATCCGAATGGACAAATGATTATAATCTCGAGAGTCAATATGATGGCTGGAACAAACTGCGCTGCAACAAAATTGATCCTTTTTTCTTTACTGTGTTAAAACCTTCTTTTTAATATCTACGGATGCTCTACTTCAATATCTAGATTTGTGTTCCATAGTTTAATCGCTAAGATATTAATTATTAATATATAGATAGTCTATGCTAATATCTAGTTTTTTCCGTGAAGATACTGACTAACCAGTAATAATTTCCATGACACAGTTTAAGAGAGTACTATTGCCACATTTGTAATGTAACGTTACAAAGAAAATTTAAAAAAGTCTAAATTCGCAATTACGGAGTATCAAACCCAACAACCTAGCTCTAAGTTTAGTGCGTCATGCACTAGACTAGATAGGCACAAATCTAATCTTACTTAACTATAAGTTTACTTATCCGTTGTTCGGGCTAAAGTGAATGTAAGGCAAAATTAAATTAAACTACCGGTATTATAATATATACATATATATTATAATACCGGTAGTATATATATATATATATTTTTTTTTTCGGTTCGGTTTTGATTCCTCTAGAATCAAACTGAAGGGCCTATGACAAAGCCACCGAACGCGTCCTCGGGTTGCGGATAGAGGGTCCCTGTACCAAGGG
>NC_046665.1:47263413-47264719 GCF_010883055.1 Belonocnema kinseyi
TTCCGACTTCAAATATGAGGTGAAAATACGGGTCAAATGCTGATGGGTTGAAGAAAACTTCTTCCACCAGAAGGTTTTGATACAATCTGGTCCCGGTGCGGAGAATACGCAGCCTTGTCCTTGCATTCGGGGCTCTACAAGGATGGACGAACCCCTTTCCCTAGCTTTTCGTGGGAACAACAATAACAACACCAAGCATAGTTGTAGTAAGTGCGGTTCAAAACAACAGAACGCGCAGGGCTCCCGACAATGGGTCGGCCAACAGTGCTGACCAATCTAGAGCTAGGGGAGCCAATGAAAATGGATTCAATGCGATGGATCGGCGGGATCTCGTAACATTTGGGTGGACGGAGCAACTGAATCACGACTTGCTAGACTGCTACGATGCGAGTGTTGCCCGTGAACGGGGTTACATGGCACGGCTGCATGCTCTGTGGTGCGAGAAACAGCCTGAGCTATCGCACTTTTCGCAGCAACGTCTGCGAAACCATGCTGAACTACTCCGTAAAAGGGGCTATTTGAGCGGAACGCCTACTCAACCGCTGCTAGAACAAGCCGGCAACAAAGAAAGAGAGGCGACACTGAGACCAACCGCGGGCAGGCATCCAATAGATGAAGAGCGCTGCTTTACGACCCGGAGAAACATCAACATCAAGGTTTCTCTCAAGCCTAAAGATCTGGCTGAAATGGGTGACGAGCTTCGTGGACATTTTTCCGGTGAATCCAAGCTCTGGGCTATCAATTACTGTGTGTATAATGCAGCGAGAGCTTTGGCCGATGCGAACCGTAAAACAAAACCAACGGCTGATCATAAGACCAAAAGACGAATGCATCAACTTGCCATAAAAATAGGCTGGGCAAGACAGTACGCGTCCCGCATTCAATGTGTGATTGACTACATCACATCTGGCAGGAATTTTACCGCCAAGATTCGAAAGTTCGCACGCGAACTCCGGACCCGTTCTCACACACTTAACAAGTCAAAGCTGCTGACCATTAGGCAGGATATTGTTGAGAGAATACGGATGCTATCTGAAGCTAAGAGAAATCTAGAGCGGAGGGAGAGGTGGATCAGAGAAAATCAACAGTTTCTCTCTGACCCATCTCGACTCTTCCAAGACCCTCCAGTTACTGTCGAACACCCACCCAAACCCGAGGAGGTCGAAGTATTTTGGAGAGAAGCCTACGAAGTTCAGCATTCTATACACCTCACCCAGGTGCCATTCAGCTTTCGGCACGGTTTTCACACCTCCGCTTGGGGGTTAATTCCTTCGGGACCACCTCTGGACAATTGTCCGCGACTGCC
>NC_046665.1:47264819-47266380 GCF_010883055.1 Belonocnema kinseyi
GAAATTTTACCGCGATTTCGCTGGAAGCGGGTGCAATTTTTCAGATTAGCACCCGCTCCCGGCGAAATCCTGCGGCTGTCCTTATGACAAATTTTTAATTATGTATATATATATATATAAAATCACCTGAACCGTTTCAAATTGGAATGCATGACATTGCGCAATATACTTCATTGAGTACTCGCGCACCAGGACCCTTCCGAGTTAACAGTCGCAAACGAGCTCGCCCTGCTCCCCTGAGAAACTGCATGGGCTAGCAGGCAGTCAGTTTTATGTTGACAAAAGACACCTTAAGACGGAAATCCTTGTTCTAATTAATTTTAATAACAAAGATAAGCATATCTGACTCCAGAAATCACATATTCGATGTAGGATAATTATTTAAACATGTTCATTGGAACTTCCATTTGTCCACCGTGGATACAAGCGTCATTCCTAGAATGGATTTTCAGTGAAAAGTTATAGATACCATTTACATTCATAGGTTGGTAAACATGCCTGATGGCAGAATCATCAGATCGCCACGTGAATTTCTATAGGGTTATTCTATTTACTTTTGGCGCGGAAAAATAATTGGTGACAATCCTAACCTCCCATAACTTATCCATTGTAAGATGTGATGAGAGATATGAGCGAAATGACTGTCATTATACTTTTACAAATTTTATCTGAAATAGGATTATGTCACTTTTATGTTTGTTCTGATAGTAGCGTAGTTATAAAATATATTTTATTGGTGCGTATAAATAGATCATCATATTCTGCCTTACGGTGTAAAATCCATTGTTCACTATAGGGCGAATCTGTCAAAAAGTAGACAAAATTTCAACTACTCAAAATAATGCTAAAAACTTTGTATCGTCTTATGAATTTATTTTTACTGGCATCTTATCACACAGCTGATTATATCAGTCTCATTTGTGTCCTAAGAGCTACTTAATATATATCCTAATTTGTGTTTAACAATGTATGGCATATGGTATATTGTTACCCCTTAAGTCTTTCTTGAATTAATGTAAAAAATTAGAACATAGAAATTAGAAACATGAAAAAAATAAGCAAGAAAGGGGGAAAATAAGAAGAAAAAATGTAAACACAAATTGAAAAAGTGGAAAGTTACCAAATTTGTGAAAAGTGATGAAAACTAGAAAAAGAAATTCTTTAACAGACTTTTGATTTACGCTACTTTTGATAGGCATTACAATTAATAATATAAAATATATAACGAAAAGAAAATGAAAAAAAACAGCATTTGCCGAAAATATGAGCGTGTATTATAAACAGAAGCAAAAAACAAATACGGTGGGTCGACTCGCAATCCAAGTAGAATTGAACGAAGGCGCAATAATTGAGACTCCGGATTCTATAACCACGCATAGGAAATTTCATGGCGCATCTTTTTTCTCTCGACAAAAAAGTTGTATCTTTCACTGTTTCTGTAAAAAATCAAAAAAACTTAAATTTTCAGACAAGAAAATTTACTAAATATTTTCACTTCAACTCGCTCCGAAAGACAAAGTTCTTAATATTTTAAGATGAAAATTTGAGTGCTTGTCCTTCA
>NC_046665.1:47266480-47267979 GCF_010883055.1 Belonocnema kinseyi
ATTTTCGAAAACTGATTTTCAAGCCATCAGGGGCCAACTCGAACGGCCTGAAGCGGCCAGGCAAATTTTATGCGTGGTTATAGAATCCGGAGTCTCAATTGTGCATATAGAGTAGACTGTAAAGGCTCATGAATGGCCATACGAATCATAGTTATCTAGTATCTAGCAAACATATAGACGAGGTCCACCCATAAACTGACAACTGTAATACAATACAAGGCGCGATCTTACAAATGAATAAACGATAGTTACAGCCCGGCCTCTTGGAAAATTTTACTACTGCAATTTCACTACAAAATTAGGCCACGCGCTTCTATACAATGTAAGTATATTTTCATACACATATCTATACGCGGATTCATAATTACTAGCGATATTAATTTATCAAGTCCATATCTGTCCTTGTAAACTTCAGGGGTATGTTGCAGCGAAACGACGCATCGATATTGGTCGATGAAGCTTTCCTACACATATAAAAAAAGCTAAAAATAAAAATTATTGAAAATACTTTTTCAAGGTTCTTTGGAATCGACAATTGTTCTTTCTTGAAATTCGAGAATTTGAACATTCTAATCAATCTTTAATATTATATTATAAAATCTAGAGAAGTGATTTATAGAACCATAATGTATAGAAATACACATTTCATGGGTCATTTAATGTGCTTTCTATCGGAAATTGAAGTGGACTGAAAATATGATTTCGCGATATTCGACAAAAACAAGTTAATTACCATGAGGAATGTCTGCTATAAACTTTTTGCAGGAAGAACTAAATTGTAAGGACTTTACAAACTTTTCACAGACTCTGATTCATAATCGAAAATTGAAATTTCGAGATCTTAATATTTACACATTCAGAGCGAGAATGAAAACTGAGTCAACAGAATCTCCTCAAATACTTATCAAAAGAGGCTCTTTAAATATTACCACTTTTAAATCCATTAATATTTGTTTTTCTTATAAAACAAACCTTGCAACAAGGACATTTGTTATCAAACAAATATTTTCATCAAACAAATATTTTTGTTTCTCAGTTTTAGAAGGTTGGTTAAACTTGTATACAAACATTTTTCTGCAAGATCTTTTTTTCTACACACCTTTTCGCCACAACGAATTTCTTAAAGCTTAAAAGTGTAACATAAAATAAAGATTTAATATCTCAGCTGTAATATATTAAATTAAAGTAGTTTAAGGGCATGTGATACTTACAGTTCCCCGGCTTTTTTTCCATAAAAATGAAAATTTTTAAAAACTGAATTCGGAGATGCTATAAAATATCATTACGGACTCTTTTTTGAGGGATAATAACAAAAAAAATTTATTGTGCTAAATAAAAATTTTATGCATATGTGTTATTTTGACGTTACGCCGTTTTTCATCTCTGCCTTTCCGATGATCTGGAAATTATTTATGAAATAAACTTTTTTGATTGCCTGCAAAAAGGGTTAGTTCCGGGAGATTAGTTACTATGTTTATTTGCAAGTCCAAAGTTTTCGG
>NC_046665.1:47268079-47276816 GCF_010883055.1 Belonocnema kinseyi
CCCCCCCCCCCCTATGAAGTGTTACGTAATTTATAGATGGCCCCTAACGCACAGAATTGTATCATACATAACCTCCAAATGTACACACGTTGTTAGCAATATCAAAAATTTTGTTGAAAAAAAAAACACAAATAAAGTGTGCGGGGACGTCCGTTAGCATGTTCGCTATCATTTCCCAAATATTTAATACAAAATATTGATTATTCTAGAAAAAAAGCCGTCGGACCCTAAAACTGGTAAAATCGATACTCATTCCTAAGCGCTATGCAAATTAATCAGATTTTGCTAAATTAAAACTTTTTTGAATTAAACCAAAAAAAAGTGTGTGGGGACGTCCGTTCGCATGGTCGCTATCATGTCCCAAATTTTTAAGACAAAATATTGATTATCAAAGAAAAAAAGCCGTCGGAACCTAAAACTGGTAAAATCGACAATTTTCTAAGTATCACATGACCTCAAAGAAGAATTCTTGTTTTTAATTTACTTAATTCACTATTCGTACTTCAGTTGAGCATGAATTGAGCTGAAAAGAGGAGCATCTTTTGAACTTTGAAGGGTAGCAAGGTTTTGTGACGCGAGTAGAACCAGAGAAAGGAGAGAGTTAAAAAAGTGATAAAAAAGGAAGAGGGTGGAGTCTACGATATTTCGATACGCAAATAAATGCAAGGTCGCTCAGCGAACGGTTCTGGGATGTAAAGGGCTTGGAAACTGATGTACGTAATTGGAGTTGAAAAAGTATTGCCCAATGGGATGTTAAACGTACTTGTAAAAATGCACTTACCCAGGACATAATTTTAGCGAGGGAGCAAGTAAAAGGCAATACATTGAATGTTCGTCTTTGCTGACGTACCAAGTTTCAAATGTTTAAATAAACACAAACGAAAAGTTTAAACATTTCTTTTAAAACATTGTTAAGAATAAAAATAAAAATAATTATTAATTTTTTAAGTTTAAAAAATAATGAGGTGCCTAATACCTAAATTAACTTTTAACTTTGTTTTTTCACTGATTTTATACAGAGAAATAAAAAAACTTTATAACTCTCATAAGTTGGTTAAATCTTTTGACGTAATTTGGCGAGTAATTTTGTCGCAGTTATGTGTGTTTAGCCTATAATTTCATCAATAACTTTGCGAGTTTCTGAAGCTGTGATAAATTACTGCTTTGCAATCAAGTTATGCATAATTTGCTAAGTTTCCGGTTCGAATTATTATTTAGCAATTTGAATGATTAAGTAAAATACAGTTGATTTATATAAGGATGAATTTGTTTCATAATTTATTACTTGACTTTGATTTTGATAATTTTTTAAGGAAACAATTTCATAGAATTAAATGAATTTAACGTAAGTCGAGTAAATTTACATAAATTTCTCGATAAATTCATAAAATAGTAGAAATATAGTCAAAATAACTTCACCGTATTCAGATGAGTTTGCTCTGATTCAATCAATTTTTTTCCGTTGAGCTAACTTGCAACACAGCAAAAAAAATTGACTGTCTTACAGAATTTTTTGTTTAAATTAAAAACCGAATATATTGGAGGCATCATGTAAGTTGTATACCAATTGCAAATTATAGAAACTAAATTTTTATAAAAAGAAAACGGAATATCCATGTCATGTGAAACGATCTCGAATAAAAATTCAAATAATTAATTTAACAGAAATTATGAAATTATTTCTTAGGGTTTGAAAAACATATTCAAAAATACTAGGTTTTTAGCTCCCAAAAAATCATTTCCCTGACTTGATAATTTTCACATCTATTGCAAAGAAATATTTCTCTGCATGATTTGTTTGTCTGTTAACGTTGTTAATTTAAATAAAGCAATCAAAGCCTTAAAACAAAGAAAATAAACCAAAGAAACGCATTTTCTACGATTCAGTAATTTTTGTCATTGCTGGTATCGATAGATAGCTTATATTGTTCCTTATGAATTCAGTTCCTTTCACGTCGAATTCGCATGAATCTACCGGGTTGCTAAAAAATCCCAATTAAAAAATTCCCTGAGTTTCCCTGACCAATTTTTTATTGTACCTGACTATTATAAAGTTTTGTTTTAAGTATAAAAGCAACCTTACACCTAGGTACAAGGAGATCAATAATGTTAGTGTAAAAAACTATTTGTTTCTAATTACTTTCAAATCCATGACCTGTAGCAACCCTGATATATCGAAATTTACTTGAAATGGCATTTATTCCAGAAAATTATTCCCTCTTGAATTCAATTGAATTTAATGAGAAATTTCAATTGAATTTATTACAATGAATTCTACTAGAAATAATTTGAAATCACTCTGAATCATTCAGTTTACTGTAGAAAAAAATTGTTTATTTCACCATAGTTATTAGCTTTTGCGTTTTAACATTTGCTGTAGAAAAAAAGCTGCAATTATTATTTACTTATAATTATAAAGAGCTCGTTTTGTTGCTTCAAAGGTTCCGTACAACTCTATTCAGTTGGATATTATTAAAATTAAAACTAGTTTTCTTTAATTTGCTTAAATAACACAGACAAACATTGAAATAAATATTAACTTTAAAAGTTACTCTTCTTACTTTTAATTGATCCACTTGTAATAAGATTGTTCTTCTCTTCAAAAAGAAGAAATCTTTAGTAAGTAAAGCTTTCATGCCACGTATTTTTGAAATGATTGAACATTTTCATAAAACTAGAATCCATAACTTGGTTTTAAAATTACCATTCGTAAGATACCAGAAAATGTTCATCCAATTTCGGTACAAAAATTTGCATGAAGCTCCTTTTGTCAGAATGTGCATCGCTAATATTTTTCGGAGCCGGAAAAGGGTTAAAAAGTGTGTGTGTGTGTGTGGGGGGGGGGGGGGGGGGGGGGGGGGGGTGCAGTAATTGGAAATGCCATATATATTTTACATTTTTAAATAGCTGAACGCCCTTCTGCTTATATATACGCTGTTAATCTAAAAAGAGAAGAAAAACGTGCCAAGAGAGGGTGGAAACAAGAGGGAAAGAGAAAGAATAAGGAAGGAAAGAAAAAGAGAAAGACAGGGATGAGGGTGAAAAGCGAAAGGGGAACAAAGAGAGAGAGAGAGAGAGAAAGCCAAGCAGTCTACGGACTCGTTTCGAGTTGGTGGCACTCAAGGGTGATAGAGAGTGGTGTCGGAGGTGATGGAAGCGTTGGAAAAGGTGGAGGGCATAGGTCGACGAGGAATGCAAAGCAGAAAAGAGGCAAAAAGAGAGAGAGAAAGAGATGGGATTTCCGCGTGCGCTGTACGCCCGGGCGGCTCATCAATGCCAGGTTGGGGGTGGAGAATTGGGCTGGGTCGAAGTCTCTCGACTCGACTCGACGAGGGAAGGTGTCGATGGGTGGTGGGCTGGCAAGGGTTGCTGCCACGAATACCCTCTCGACCGTTTTACATTGCTATGCAGTAATACTGTGAGACATCCCCTCCAAAATCCAACTTATAAATCTCACAAAACATGTTTATGTTTGTAAACATTACACTCTTTGATATACGTTTCCCGGTCAAGAAATACATTTTGCAAAAAAAGAAAACAATATAAAAAGTGTCAACTTTACAGTCATCAAAATTATAAATTTTCAACAAAAAAC
Source organism: Belonocnema kinseyi (assembly GCF_010883055.1). Classification (NCBI taxonomy): domain Eukaryota; kingdom Metazoa; phylum Arthropoda; class Insecta; order Hymenoptera; family Cynipidae; genus Belonocnema; species Belonocnema kinseyi. The sequence continues at coordinate 47,271,675 of NC_046665.1, forward strand.
TTTATATATATATATAAATAAATTTTAAGGTTTAAGACTCATCAATTTTGGTAGAAAATATACATATTTGGTTGAAAATTTATTTTTTGGTTTGAAAATTCTCTTATTTTGCTAAAAATTAATTTTTTGTGAAAATTTCATATTTAGGGTCGAAAATGTAACTGTTTTCTAACAAAAAATGAACTTAACATTTCAACAATTGGCTTGAAAAATGAATGATTTTGTTCAAAAGCCGTCTTTTTGGTCATGAATTCGACTGTGCTGGATTGAAAATTAAAATATTTTTTTGTTGAACTCTCTCCTTTTACGACTTTCAATTGAGAATTCATGCTTTTCAACTTTATGATTCTTTAAAATGAATGAAAACCTTCTTCAACAAAGTCTAAAACAAAAAAAATTCTGTCGAAATTCTCGATTTTACGTTTTTTTAGAGCATTTTTCAAATTTAAAGGGAAAAAAGGAGATCAGGTTAAAAAACGGACAGGCGAAGCTCCCTGTCACTGTTTTAAATGTTCTTTTCGGTCTTTTATTTCCACTAATTTTCGGGTATTTCTGTTAAACAATTTCAACTTTATTCTTTAACAATTGAAATGGTTTGAAACTCTAATCCTAAATTCGAACACTGTCGAGTTTCTAAAAGTACCCAAATAACTCCTTAAGCTTGCGTCCACAACTCTACACCAAATAAACATGCAAGAATCAAACATTGATAAGATAAATTCTTCTTGTAACGCATGAAACAAATAATTATGCATTTGTTATTTACTATCTATCAACAAATATGTTAATAAAAAATCTTGTGCAGCAATTTCGATACGTGCGCCGAGAAACGAGCTAACTCTGGAGCAGACTTGTCACGTTTCCCTCGACGAAACAAAATTCTTTTTTCTCTTACTTTCTCACGCAAAAGCCCTTAACCATTTGGGGACGAATGTCGTACCATCGCGAGAGTCAAAAAGTACACAGTCTGACCAGAGAAAGATAAGTTAATTTATGCCCTCTTTGTTTCTTGAATCCTCCTATTAGATATTATTTGAAAATTACAGTCAAAAGTAGTTCTTTATATCAAAATAATCAAAAGAAATATCAAGAGAAGTTAAACTTCCCAAGAAATATTTTTTTGCATATTAATGCGTGTAAAACAAAGCAGGTAATAAGGCAAGATAGTTTATGCTTGTGATTTGCGTAAATTTTACTCAAATTTTACAACTTATTTGAAATCAAAAGATTATTTTGATGGCTTGAAACTAGATATCAGTACAACGAAAACGATATTATAAAGTTTCAATTTAAGATCAAAAAGAAATCTATTTTTTCATTAATAATTTTATTCAAAATAAGCATAAAAAACATTGACCATTAAAAACTAGACTTCCAAACTACCTTACTTTTCGGTTCATTAGATACGAGAACATAACAACTGAAAATAGAGGGAGAAAAAAGGAAAAAGTCAAGGAAAATCAACCTCTAGCTTTTTCCTTTATAAGTTCTTTTAATTGAGTCCAAACAAGTTTACCTCAATTTCGTGAAAGAAATCTTTTTATTTAAATAATTGTAAAAATAATATATTAAATATTATAAATTTTATAAATGCATTGTAACTTTTGGAATGTTTCTTATCCTATTCAGAAAATGTAATATTCTAAACAGATTGGCTCAGAATCACCGCCAGATATTATATAGTTTAAATGTAAAAATTACATGATCCATAAATTATGGAATTTGGAAATTGAACTCTAAAAATTACCACTATCGATTTTACTACACACTTGTAATGTTACAAAGAATTTAACTGTAAATATGTAGATAATGAAACTATAATTAAAAGGGAAAGCGAATGTTAAAGAGTGATATCTAGAATTCGTAACTTAACAATCCATAAACTGTCGAGCCATTAAAAAATATGCTAAGAAGGAAAAATGATTGCATCACGTCATCGACCGTCATTCGAATAGTTAAACACATCTGCTATTTACATATGTATAAATTTGCCTGTCACGTGTACTTAAACGACTTAAACGAGCGCTATTCACGAACAGGTGCGAAATTTTAAGAAACGTGGAAGTTAAGTTTATTCGTCAAACTTGAAAAAAAAGTTTCTAACCCACAGTTCCTCAAATCTTCATATAACGTTTGACAAATTCATTCTGAACGTGCTTATGATGATGGAGGTCAATTAATAATGATGAATAATTAATATGTATTTGTTACTCTCATTAGTAACTTTATTCAGTAAGGACATTGCCTGTTTATGGTTCACTGAATTAATGGAAAAAAGTCACGAAAGAAAAAAACGAAAACAAAGAACTTATCAATTGAAGCTAAAATTAAGAGTTTGAATTTGAATTAAGTTTTAGAGCTTAATATAAAATAAAAAACTTTTTGCATAAATGTGTTTTACAAATTTCCGTGGCTACGTGTACCGAAATTTCGGTACAAAGATTTTATTCGGATATTTTTCGTTACAAATAGGGGACCTAGAAAAGATGCTATTTGTGTCGAAATTTCAGTACGAATAGCCAGATTTTTGGTACTTTTGAGTACCGCGTCCAGACACTCCCTTCAAAAATATAGAACACTACTATGGGCGAGAAAACTATAGGCATCTGCCTCTGAAGCTTCACAGCTCGGTCAAAAAATTGCTAGCGCAACAAAAAAACAGTCATATGAAAGCTGAAAGTGTTCTACGTAAATGAGCTTGAAGACGTTTACGTAAAAAAAATTTTGTGCTTAGCAGACTGAAAAATGTAAAAAAAAGTAAGGATTTTCGGGTACATTTAAGAACAATCAAGTTTAGAGCATTATTTCTTATACAAGGGGCGATGGGAAAAATTTGAAAAAATTCATGAATATGAGAAAAGCTGTTGTGAACCAGTTGGAGTTGAGAAATTTGAAAAATAATAAAAATTGTTGCTTAAAAGCACAAAAATATGCAACTATATTATCTTCAGTTCTAATACAGATGTTAAATCGATCAAACTGCAAACTGTAATGGATAGGCTCTGTATTTATTTTCAATCACCCGGAATGATGAGTTAGTCTTATTTTTTGTGAAAATCGCGATATTTTGAGACATTTTTTTTGTTGGAAAACAAGTGACACAAAGCAGGAGGGGGGGGGGGCTTTTTTGTTTTACTGACGATCGCTAGAGCCATTCTTCGGCCCGTGGTTCTCACAGAAAATCGCCGATCCTCCAATGTACACCGACATCGGTGTTCAATAGAGTTGCAACAAATTTGAGCCACACAGGTTCATTCGGAGAATCTAGAGGAAAAGCATCATTTAGACACTGTTTTTTTCTCATCCAGTGCAACGTGAAGTGTCGTCTGCAAATTGTAAGTCACCTGTCAAGATCATTTTGTCGGTCGTTATTTGAGTGAAACAGATGTTAATAAGCAGGTAAGTTATAATAATAATTACCTAACTTTTTATTTCCTCTCATTTACCAGCGACTAAATAGTCTTGGAATAAAAATAGTACTTGGCGTGATGTAATATCCAAATGTTAGGTTAGTCAAAACCTACTATATGACATTCAAACCACCAAAGCCGGGATGTACAAACTAAGTCGTGGCCGTCTGCATCGAAATTGATGCCTGGTCGTTCGAACAAATTTTCACTAGATTTTCTGCGGAAGGTTAAAGGTATCTTAGATATCTAATCTTGCAGTGGCTAGTGTCATACATGAAAGATAAGGTGAATATAATTGTATAACAAAATCAGAAATTTGTTTTTCGCGATGAGTAGGGATGTAAATTTGCATGAAACTTTAGCCTGATGAAAAGTTTCATGAAACATTGGTAGTTTCGTAAAACATTGCAATGTTTCAAATATAACGGCGGGAACATTCAAACTGATAAGATAAAAGCCTATTGATATTTTGACTTCAATAAACAGCTAACTTCACTTCGTAGATTGCTGAGGGAAAAATAAGGGACCAAATGTATGGGATTCAGCTCATTTTTGCCCTATTTTGCTAACATCTTCTTAAAAGGTAATTTTTTCTATATAAGTGTAGTTGAAAAATAGTTTTTATTTTTTAATTACTATTTAATGAAATAATAAAATAATAATGATGATTAATTACAAATATATTACAAGAATAAAGTTTTGTTCCATGCATTTGATCCATTCCCCCCCCCCCCCTGAGATTTTAACAAAGTGAAGTTAGCTGATGGTTGACGTGAAAATACTTAATTGAGGCTTTCATATCCCAAATTTTCCCTGCCGTCTGATTTGATTTATTTTTCCGGTTTGTACTGTGGACCAATGATGCCAATGGCATCCTGACCTACTGCGCTTGCGTTAGGGCTGACCGCTCATTGGCCGCACTTGTTGCGCGATTCAAAATTACATTAAAAAACAATTCTAGTAACTTTGGTAAATAATTATTAAAATATCCAGAAGGATATATACAAATTGTGTAACCTTGATTTCAGGCAAAAAAAAATACAACACATATATTATATTAATAACAGTTTATTTTCAGTGAATTCCAAAGACCAAATTATGTTGTACAAAAAATTTAATTTAAACAGAAATTTCTTGGAAAAGTAATTGAAAATAATTATTTATAAGTTTTTAATATTATGTATGTATATTTCTGGGAATTCATATAATTATATAACCTATAAATACATAAATTATCACGACTGCATTGTAGTTATGCTTTCTTTTTTTTTTTACTTCAAGCGTCGTTTTGTCACGTCTCAATCAAAAAGAACAATCTGAAATTTTGTTTTGGAATTATTCAAATATTATCACTATTATATTCTGCAATTAGCTTCTATATATCAAGCTGCTGAAATATCATATGTCATTTAAAAAAATGTATCTATTAACAAATATTTTGAGAAATATTAGTCAGTCTTTCAAATTTAATGAAAATAAACGGTTATTTATCAAATATATGTGTTATAAATTTTTTTCTTGTCTGAAATCAAAACTTACAAAGTTTGTATACATTCTTGTGTATACTTAATAATTATTTATTTAAATTACAAGAATTGTTCTTCAATCTAATTTTAAATCGCACACGGTAAAAAAAAATTGAGCTTTGACAGGGATATTATTCCTTATTATAGCCAAACATTAGGCTGAAAACGAACGAAGGAATTTAGAAAGATCCCTGGATCAGCGAAAA
>NC_046665.1:47276916-47286577 GCF_010883055.1 Belonocnema kinseyi
AAGATAGTACAATTATACATAATCTGTCGAAAATAATAAACTTTCGAACTTAGCAATTTTGTCCAAATTCCTGATTTACGAGAACAATTTACATAAAGTAACCAAATGTGTAACTCTTCTAACTAAACGTTTCACCTAATCCAAGCGTACACTTTCTTCGAGTTTAATATATTCTCGATTCACTCGTTCGCCTCAAGAATTTTTTTCCCGTGCACTTCAAAGGGTAGACAACCAGCGCTCAGCCCTAAAGCACGCATAAATGAAAATTATTATCATTTTATTATTGCATTAAATAGTCCCTAAAAAAGAAAAACTATTTTTCAAATGCACTTATACAGAAAAATTACTTTCTACGAAGATATTAGAAAAATAGAGCAAAAATTAACCGATTCCCATGCATTTGGTCAATTGCTATCCCCTCAGTATTCACCTAAATGGTTTTAATTCCAAATTAATGTATTTTCAGAATAAGAAATTAAATTGCACAATCGAATACGGCTTTTAATTTTCAGTTTTAAAGTCTGAAAATACTTAAAATACTTAAATAATCTACAATACATATAGTTTCAAGGATTTTAATTAAACATTCCATGAACAAAGATTAATTAAAAAATTATCGTCATAAAAAAACTAATTTCCGTAACAAAAAATAACCTCCATACACTTTTTACACTAGGTTACATAACTTTCAGCTGATTCTTTATTTGCAATGGAACAAGTGCCTAAAATGATTGTCATCTCATGTAATGGTTGATTGACTATAAGAAAATGCGGAGGCGGTAGAGAAGAGTCTTCTCGGTTTGAGAGGAGGCAGGAGTGCAAAGGTTAATTAGCACAAAGCCAATTCATTTTTGTTCATGTGTGGCCTTCCAGACTATTTCTTGATTCGAAGGTGTGTGTGAAATATCTCAATATATGTATGTTAAATGTATAAAATACCTAAATATCTGTATGACAAATTATTTAATAATAAATACATGAATGTGAATTTAGTAATTAAAAAATATATGTAAGAACATATATAAATATACACTTATTTACATATACATATACCAGCCTGCGTGTCCACGCAGTGACTCAGAAAAACTGATCGACCAGGTACCAGGTAATACAAGGCACGTTCACCGTTTTATCGCGCCCCATCTGCAACCGCGATTTTCACAGAAAAAACGCAGATTTCTGTCGCGATAGGCGTTCTGCCTGCAACGCTATTTTTTTTTCTTTTTTAATCACCCTGACAACCATGAGTTTTATTACTATCAAACATCACACGGGAAAAATCAATAGCGAATTTAGAAAATTAAATAAAATTAGAAATATTATTTTCAACATGAAAAAGTAATCTTTAAAATACTTTACATTTATTTTCGAACGAGAATTCTGTAAAAAATAAAAATAAACCTGAACTTGGAACAAAAACCTATATTATTGACTTTCCAATAAAATTCTGCATGTCAATGCATATATTCAAACTATGAAAGAAAACATCAATACTATTTTTGTTCAAACCAGAAATATCGTAGAGGTAGAGTGGTCAGCTACTGTCCTTGAGGGATAGTAATTTTCTCCCTTCCACCTCAAGAAAAAACCTTGAAACATATTTTTAATTCCAACACCAGATCGATATTATTTTTCCAATTATTATTAAACACTTGCGATACCTTATTTCCAATCCTAATTTGCACAGAAAATATATCCTATCATATCCAGTAATGCTCACCTGAAACATAAAAAGAAAATGTAAATGAATTACCATGAAATATAATTCATTTAAATTTTAGCGAATATCGAGAAAACGCGGTGTAATGAAATTTCTCAAAATTTGCTTGCAAATACAAATCTTAAATTATCTACTTCGATGAGACAATGAAATTTGATTTCCTTGAATAAAAAAAAAATTCATTGCCGATATTTCTTTAATACCGAGTGGACGCAAGATATATTAACATTGGTCGGGTCTTAAGTTCACCGAAATTTGGCGAGCGTAGAACAAATATTTTCGGTGAGCCCAATGGTGCTGTGAAAGGGCGGTTAGGTTGATCGAAGTTCGGTGAGCGTATCACAAATATTTTCGGTGATTTCAAGGTACAGTGAAACTCTTCTGTAGCGTCAATTTTGGGGCTGACGGTGGGTGGGATCAAATTCATTATGACTCGTTCCGCTTTTGTTCGTTCACGCCTGAGTGACAACCGCAGATCCCGCGCATCACCTGTTACACCTACCTACGGCACGGCGCCAATTCTCGGAATGGCTACTCTAAATATGAATTAGCGTTATACTTATCGACGATTCAGATTTAGAGAGTATAGAAGGGTTTCACCGTATTTTAGTTCAATTTTAGAGATACAAAGAATGTAATGAGATTTGAAGGAAATGACAAAGATTTTAAACGATTTCAAATAATTTCTAGAGAGTATGTAAAGATTTGTAAAAGGTTTCAATGGATTCCACAGAATTGGTAGGAATTGCTAAGTATTTGTAAAGATTTTAGGCATTTCGAATGATTTTAAAAACAATTATGGGATTTTATAAGCTGTCAACAATTTTCAATCAATCAAGGCGGATATAATTTTTTTTAAGTTCAAAGTATTCCAAATTATGTTGAAGGTATTTACTTACGTAAGAGCACTTATCCCATTCCTGTCTAGCCGATATTTTTGTGTGGACTATACCAATTCTACAAGAGATGAGAAATTTAATTAAAAGTTTTGAAAAATGAAGAAAACGGACTAAACAACGTTCATGAACTTTCAGAAGATTTTAAGGCATTTTCAAAGGTTTGAAAAAGTTTTAAGGGTGGTCGAGCCCTCATTTAATACTGAGGCGTAAGTATTTTAAGATAAACAAATACTTACTGGCATTGCTTTATATAGGGTTTGTCACCAGTGAACCGTTAGAAGCAGATTTTTTGATATAGTCATATTTTGAGTATTAAAACTTACAAGTCAAGTGCTTAATAAGGTCAACAGACGGAAATATTCAATAATCGCGCGTTTTTGTTGGCTTCTGAATATAAAACCAAGTTTGCAGTATTTTCCAAAAGATCATAGTCCATTTTTCTCTCTTCCGAAGCATGGTACTTAATTTATATACTTACCCGAGGGATAATTAATGAACTAAATTTTTCTCGCTTAGAAATTTGTGAAAAAAGTTCAAAGGGTTGAAATGTGGTGTCTGAAAACATGATTTCCCATCACTCTTTTCTCTAGTTTAATTTTTACTGATGGAGCTATCTGATAGGTTTACGATAAGGAACGTAACTCGGTAGTTTTTTCAGTGAGGAGAGCAAAACATCTTTTCGTAAAAGCGGACGTTGTAGGTCGTCTCTTTGCCCGCATGAAAAGTAACATTATTCCGTAATTGTTATCCGCACAGAGAAAAGCGGTATTCGATCATACATCGTGCGGGAAGAAAATTTATCACTGGTTTCTAGAAAGCGCAGAAATGCGATAGAATGGAGGATTTCTGGTGACCGCAAGAATGAATAGAAAAAGTTGTATGCCTTCTGTCAAACGGAGAAAAGTCCTTTGTTGTCAGACAAGATGACTAATAACGACTTAAGCGGCTAGAGCAAATTTCAAAGCTAAAATATTTATATGACAAGGAACAAAACACAATTATACGTAACAAAAAACATCTATTTATCACAAATATTACAAATAATGAGCCAATCCGTGTGCAGAGCATGAACGTCCGGGGGAAAAATATTAAACAATGGAATGTAAATCGCGAAAAAAATTTGCAAAGTACATATAGAGACAATTGTAAACATTCAACCTGTACGTAAGAGGAAGTGGTGGAAACCAGTGCGAGTGAGTATGGAAGAAATATGAATACAATGGGAATATACGTGCGGTATGAGTAAAGAGAAGCCGGCTTGCGAACTCTAATATAAATTTCCTGTCGTGAAATCGTTCGGCAACCAAGAAAAGAAACATCAAGTGCGAAATCGCACACACCTGTAACCTATTAAGAACAAAACTCAATAGGTTTGAATAACCCACACAGAAAAAATGAAAGATAAAGTTTACCCCATGTAGAAATTTCCCCATTTGAAGTTGGGTTCTGATGGGGCCCCTATCAGAATATATAGTCTAGAAAAAACTGATGGGGCCCTGTGATTTGAATGTCTAGTTGTAAATGTACTATTAAATATTGTATTATTAAGCTTCTTCTTTGCAGGTAAAGTGAAATCAATGATTTTTTCTGTATAACGTTGTTAAGTAATGGTATGTTATTATACAGTAATAAAGCTTATTTCTAAAGTGGAACAAATTTAATAAGTATATTTTTAATGCCAAATTTTTTTTCGGAATGCATTTCGGAATGCATTTCAAGATAAACATTTATTATTTCTAACCTTTTTATGAAGTTTAAACGTTCGCGCTTCATCACGTGATCATTGTGGCGCCACCATTTATCCAGGAATTGATGCATCTTATTTCGGAAATCGGAACTGCACAAGCGCCGCACAGTGGGGTATTTTGGATTTGTTCGTGCAAATAATCGATGACTCATCAATTTTCAAGCGAATTGATTTTTTTTTTAAATACTCGTGAATAAATTTACTGTCGGAGAGATACGCCACTATTACGGGTTGAATCGTCAGTACGTCAAAAAAACGTCGACAAACGTCGGCAGATTTTTAGGCTATTCAGATGTGAGTAATATTTGGTAATTCGTACAAACAATGCTTCATGCTCATTGCTATTTATGTTTTCAACTATTTCAAGTGCAAACCTTTCTATTCTCATTGTATTTTTGCAATAAAAGTTTTAAATACTAGTTAATAAACGTTCATAACGTTAATACTTTAATTTTAAAATTATTCAACCGAGAAACGTTTATTCTGAAGAAATCAAAGAAAGAATATTTTATAGAATTTTAAATCGTTTTTTTGACGTACTGACGATTCAAACCGTAATAGTGGCGGATCTCTCCGACAGTAAATTTATTCACGAGTATTAAAAAAAAATTCAATTCGATTGAAAATTGATGAGTCGTCGATTATTTGCACGAACAAATGCAAAATACCCCACTGTACGCCGGTTCGACTTTTTTCGTTCCGTGATTCGTTCCTTTTACCTCATTCCGGCTACGCAGCTAATAATAGGAAAGAGTTTTCTGCTATTACAGCAGCAAGACGTCCATGTTTAATATCAACGGTGGCATCAATTTCTCAAATTTTCGAAAATATTTTTGATTTTGTTCGGAACTTAAGTTTTGTTCGCTCTATCTATTGTTTAATTCATTTAAGCACCAAACTTAGGCAAGTGAAACTTTCATTCGAATCTCCAATTCATAAATTATCAAAAATTGTGCACGTATAGCACGTGCCTTTTTCAGGTTTCATCTCGTTTATCACACGTTTTGTGACTCATGTTTCTCAGGTTTCTTATTTTTTCCAATAGTATTACAATTTATAGACATATTTACTTTTATATTTGCTAATATGTGTACATAACTGTACATAAAAAATGTATGTTTATTCAGGAATTTTGTGCAGTACTGTAGTTTATTAATTTGTAGGTTAATTTTTTTCGTTACAGGCATTGAAAAATAAGCCAAACAAAATTTCTATTAGCATAGTAGTATTATTGATCCGTTTGCTAAATGAATCTTTTAATACATTATCTGCGAAATGTCTTCAATCTGTTAAAATATAATTCCTCAGTTCACTTCATAATCATTAATATCTATATGCATGAAATATACCATATACAAATTTGTAGGAGCTGGCTAACCGGCACCGGCTTTCATTTCTTTCTAATAATTTCAATCACTTTTTATGACTAAATTTACAGAGTAATATTAGAAAATGATGAGTAATGCACTTTTAAAAACTTTTTTAACGGCACAAATATTTTTCTACCTGTTTAAAAAAATGAAACCAATGTTTTAATCATATATTTAAACTTCTTCGCCGATTTGCTAAAACTACATCCGCTAACTCATGCTTCGAAATTTTAAAAGATTTCAAAGATTTCAACGGACTCCAAGAGGCTTCAAAGGATTTTAACTAATTTAAAGTACTCAAAAGGATTTTTTAGAATATTTTACACGATTCAAAAGCAATTCCAGGGATTTTAAGATAGGGGTTCGCCAGACACACGCGTTTTTGTAGGATCTCTGAAGACATAGAGATTTTTAATATTTTAATTTTTTTGTAAGAATGTAACATCTTCTTTAAATAGTTTCGTGGGATTTTACACAATTTCATAAAATTAAAATTTTTTTAAGACATTGTTATTAATGATTTTAGAGGATACAAAATATTTCAAAGGTTTTCAGGAATTTTTACGGCGTTTGCACCATTTTAAGGGATTTCAAGAAACTTTACAATAATTGCGGCATTCATGGGATTTCTGAAGAGAAAGATTTCATAAGTTTATAATAAATTTCTGTAGATATTAAAGGATACAAAAAATTCGATTCTCCAGAGATTTCAGATGATTTTAAAAGAATTAAAGAGTTTTTAATAGATTTCAGTGAATTCCAAATATTTAAAAAGATTTCAGGGTATTTTAGAAAATATCAAAGATTTACAAATGTTTCATAGGGCAATTTCAGAGAATTTCACAGATTTCATTTTAATGGAATTTTAAAAGATATTACAGTGTTTAAAATGTTTTACGAGTTTTTGTAATAATTAAATAAAAAATTATTTATAGTAATTAAACAATGAATGAATAATAATTATTTATACAAATCACAAGAAATTATGCATGCTCACTTTGCATGCTTGGTGAGACTTAATGATAATTTTTCAATTATTAATGTATTGCAGTATGATCTCTGAATAAAAAAGGTACTGTATAATTTCAGCTGCTATTTCCGATATACATAAAGATTCGACGGGTCTAAACGTCAATAAAAAGTATTTCTCGCGAGATTAAAACATGTTTTTCTCAACGCTAAGAACTGGGAAGGAGGACGGAAGATACGAGCTTCTAGAAATTATTACATAATATTATTATTAATGTGAAATAATGAATAAAATTCTCCTAAAAAAAAGGTGAATGCAAAATATTATTGATCCCAATTAGTTATATCGCAAATAGGGGCCCAGTAGGGTCCTTCTCCTTAATCGGGTTTGCCGACAGGCGTTCAGGCACTGAATAGTTTTCCCTATTGGAGCCAAACTAGAGATAGGAAAAACTAGTAAGTGCCCAACTAGAGCCCTTTTAAAATTTCTGCACGGGACATCGATTCCAGATGAAAGAGTCACCACAACAAAAATTAACTTTGCCAGATAATCTTTACATGAATCGAAGATAATTTCCTATTTTTAACCTTGCCTGGATAATGCATCGCCTAATAATCGCTCCATTTTTATTCGATGTGTAGCGAGAGTTAGGATGCCAGCGCTATCTATCGTCGTTTGACTTCATTAAATTGTAGAGAAATGGGGATTCCCATCTGTCAGTTGTTTTTGCGCTTTTTGATAAATGGTATAAAATAAGTTCTAATTCGTCTACAACAGTGTAATTTGTTTCGGAGGAGATATATCAGTAAGAACAAATTTTTTTTTTTTTTCTCTTGCTGATTCTACACGCAGAAAAAAGAAATGTAATATTTACTTATCAAGAATTGTAAAGGGTTTCTTGTAACCGTAACAGTATAAACTGCTCTTAATAAGAGGGTGAAAATGTCAAAATCACTTAGCATTTCGTAAATGACACAATGAAATTAAGGTTAATTCAACGGTTGTCCTTCAGTAAAATAAACCTCTATTCCCTCGTATTACATACTGTACGACATGTAAAATCCACTGAACCGAGAATAAAATAGTGGCGCAGTGGACACTACCGAAAGATCGGTACATGCTACCGATCCGATTGGTTTACTTAACTCGCCACGAAAGCAGTGATAGGCAAACTTTTTGCTCAGTTTTCAGGTATGGTCAGCTCAGCCCCTACTTAATTTTTTCTACTACTTTTCGGTATATGCATGGACCTCAGTGTGAGTGAGCTTACTACAGGAGGGAATTTTGGCTACAGGCATGTCAAAGTAAGGAACTTTAAAAACTTTTAATTTGTCAGCTAGTGATTTGAAAATAGCATAATCAGCATCTATGAATTTTGTCAATTCCAATGAATTCCAATTCTTGCCTAAAAAAGTTGAATATTGGACGGAGTTTAATATCAAGAAAGTTCAGCTTAATATTCAATTTAATACTAAATACTTCTCAAATTTTGAACCTTTAGAGACAAATTACATGCCTTTGGAATCGGAAAAATACGCATATTCCAAATATATTATTTTCAAATCACTGATTGCAAAATTAAGAATTTTTTAATCTCGAATTTGTCCCCATTTTTCAACAAAGGACCCATGAAAAAAAGGATGGTCTGTCCAAGTTCGCAGGTACCTGAGCAGAAAGTAGGTCGTTGGTCAGCCCAGACGGGGTAGCCTGACTTGGTCAGGAGCATGCCGAACACTGCCCTAAAGTCGCAACGCAACCTATCCGCGTGGAGCACCGGGTGAATTCACGTCGCCATCGGCAATGAATGAATTGCATCACTTTAAAAACATTCCTTTTTGACATTTCTGTGACAGACGTCCCATTACTTCATATTCCCACTTTGCAAGGAAGGGATTTTATACAAATAATACAATTTTGGATGGCACAACTTATTCACAGATCGCGTACACTTGAGAGTTTATTGGAGTAAGACGTGTTTTTGTTTCGTGACTATTTCAGCTGACATATAGATATGAGGTGAATGCTAGAACCTTTGTTGTGTGCCGCGATGGCACGATCGCGTATTCAGAAGTCGTTCCCGAGGTCACCACCCTTAGTTACAAATGCATTTAAAAATTATTTTACAGGTCGCAACTCGTATAATAGTGTAGTGGTTAAGACTATTATTGACTTGCGTGCTTAGGTTTATGCGTTCGAATCTCCCCCATTGCGTGCGAAATTTTAATTGTATTATAATAATTATAACTTACAAATAACGATTAATTATAAGTATATCCGAAAATATTTATAAGAAATAACCATGCGCTTATTTATTATTTTTTAGCAATACTTTTTCACAATTTATAGTGCTGTCTTAACTGTAGTCTACGTCGATAACATAATTCAGATCTCTATATTATTCGTTAAAGTGACATGGTAATTCGTAATTGCAGCATCCAGGAACTGTACAGAATAGCGACTTGGTCGGTAAAATCTATTGATCCGCAGATCAGCACAACTTGAGAATCGGTACTAGTAACCATCAAAGATAGTCATTCTTATTTACCTATAATTGTAACGTTTACTGAGCCGTCATGTTGTCCACATACGTACTAGGATGATCGGTAGATTTAACTTGGTCTACAGTAAAATGTAAGGTTCTTTTTTCTGCGTGTACATGTTTCACAGAAATTTGCGCACTTCAGCGTGACGCAGTAGACGAGATCAAAATTATTCTCCTAAATCTCGGTAAAACTTTTCCCAAAATATGTTTAATTTTTATCCTTGCAAAGTCTTACCTGCAACAAATTTTAACTTTTGTTTTTTCTGTTTTTTTTTTTTTTTATTATTATACCATGAAGCCATTTCCCTTTTGGGGTAGGCGTGACTCACTCGGCAGGGGAAAGGAGTAGAGTGTGGATGGAATAGAGATTTTTCAGATTGATCCAGAATTCTCGTGCTATTTATGTAAATAAC
>NC_046665.1:47286677-47304790 GCF_010883055.1 Belonocnema kinseyi
CTTCTTCTGCTCTAATTGTATCTTTACTTTCTTTAACTAATCGTTTAAGTATCCTGTTTTCGCGTCTATAATTATTTCTACGTCTACTTATTTCCTCATTGCGATTGTTTTAAATCTGATGTCTCGCATTATAGCTCGAATTCATTTATACTTCCCCGTTTTTACATTTTTTTTTAAGGACGCCGTAGCAGACGACAGCTTTTATTCCATCGCAGAATAAACTTTCGCTAAACAAAATGTCACCTAAAATGAAAAAAACTTAACGGACCTAAGGGCATGTGATACTCAGAAAGTTATCGACTTTACCAGCTTTAGAATCCCTCGGCTTTATTCCCTAGAATAATAAATATTTTGTCTTAAAAATTTGGGACATGATAGTGAATATTCTAATATGTGTATGAAACTCGGAAACTATTCATCATACCAAGTTCTCCTTTGCGCAGAAATTTAGTGCTAATTGAGTGCTTTGGATTTGTGCTATGCAAAAAATTCCTGCACAAAGGAGAACTTGATATGATGAATAGTTCCCGAGTTTCATATACCAGGCACATGAAGCTACCATTAGTACATATTTTGGTCAAAAATACTGGGCACAAAATTCAGTTTTTGCCGAATATATTAGCATTTAATTAGCACTAAATTCCTGCGCGAAGCAGGACTTGATATCACTAATAGTTTCTGATTTTCACATTCCAAAGTCTCCTGAAGCCAGCATTATAAGTTTTTTATAAAAAAAAGTGCCCGGATTTTGTGCATAGCACAAATCCAGAGCACTTGATTAGCACTACATTCCTGCGCAGAGCAGAACTTGATATCACGAATTAGCACTTAATTAGCACTAAATTCCTGTGCAAAGCAGAAGTTGGTATCACTAATAGTTTTCGAGTTTCACATACCAGTCACCTGAAGCCAGCATTACCACACGTTTTTGGTAAAAAAAAGGTCCCGGATTTTTTGCATACCACAAATACAGAGCACTTACTTAGCAATAAATTTCCGCGTAAAAGAGAATTTGATACCACTAATAGTTTCCGAGTTTCGCATACCGGAGTTGTAGGTTCACCTGAAGCTAGCATTACAACATGTTTTTGACCAAAATTACCGGACAGAACATTTTTTTGTGCAGCATAAATCAGAACAAAATAAACACAAAATTATGTCATAGTGCCCATATCGATATGACTATGTTGTAATTCCAGCTTTCGGGACTTCACACTTTTTTGTGGGATAATTTAAAAAAAAAATTATTTTGCTAAATTTTATTGTGCGTATTTCGAGGTTATATGTGTTACAAATCTATCCCATAATTATTCTTGAGTGCTACCGGTAGCATCGGTACGACAGAGACCTATATCATCGGAATGACAGCTGAAAAAACGATCATAACCTCCAAATAGTGCACATGCATAAAATTTGTGTTTAGCACAATACAATTTTTTTGTTATTATCCCTCAAAAGAGTCCGAGGACGTCTGTTATGATATTTTATAGCCTCTCCGAATGCAGTTTTAAACAATTTTTATTTTTGTGAAAAAAAGCCGGGGGATCTATACCAAATTGACCACACGAAGAAGTATCACATGCCCCTAAGCCTAAGGGAATGTGTTTCTTTGGTTTCATTTCTTTGGACCAAGGATTTGTTTACTTCAATTAAATAAATATTGTTTAAAGGCAAAGCAATCATGCCTCGACTAAAAGATATGATTTATTTTGTGACATTTTTTTTAATAGAAAAAAAATATTTTTGCTGTAATAAAAGTAAAAAATATGAAGTCAAGAAATTATTTTTCGGAGCTAAGAACCCCTAGTTTAATTGATTTTTAAAAATCCTAATGATTTGATTAGAATTAGAATGAATGAAAGATTAAAATCTCTGATTGAAAAGATATTTGCAACTTAATTTTGTTTACAAACCATTTTTAATCAGTATATAAAATGATATTTAAAAAAAATGTGGGAATGATTTTTTATCGTTTTTATAAGCTGAGATAATCACAAAAAACGAAGAGAAGTAAAAAAATTAATTTATTCGAAAATTCACCATTCCTAAAATATAGTGAAAATTAGAACGGAGTAAAATGTAAAAAGAAACGCACACTTAAATTAAAAGCAATTTTAATTTTCCTATCTAAAAATGATGTCTATTTATTAAAATTTTACCTTTCCATTTTAGGAAGTGTCTACCGCAAAAATCTAGCTAATAACTGTAGCGAAATTTAGGTATAAATAGTGCCTTTTCCAACTCTATTTGTACCGAAAAATTCGGTAATTTGTACCGAAATTTGTCTACCCGCAGCCACGGCCTTCATTTTTTATAAAATTGTATGAATATTATGAAAATCGAGGTTTTCAGTTTTTGTGTATAACTGAAAACATATTGAGGTTTTAAATAAGACACCAAAATTAAAAATCTGCCCGCTTCGCGGGGACGGTCTCATCGCGCGCTACGCGCGCGACGGTTGAATCCCGCGCTTCGCGATCGAACGTAATTACACCTCGCGCTTCGCGCTCGGATATTTATTCTTTGCATTTAGAATGCTTGAAAAAAACTTTATCAAAAAGATCTGTTTTAGATGGCAGTATTTATATGCGTCTTCATATTCTGAATTGTCTACTTAATTAAGTATAGTCAAATATTAAATTTCTTGAAGCTCTGTAGGCTTTGAGGTACACATTCTCATGGTGACACTCGCGCTGCGCGCTCGATTTCCGACAGACATTTGTAAATAGGGTTTGTTGGATTTTTTTTTCTCGTAACTTTCGATCGTTTTTCCACACATTTTTTGTTATTTTACTTTTTTTAACGTTATTTTTCACGAATAAAATAAAAAGTACGCGTCCTATCAAGAAGTGATTCTTAACGAAATTGTAGATCTTTGTTGGGATAACCATTTTTGTTAATTCATCTTTTTTCGTATCCTACATAGTATGTCCACAAAATGGATTTTTTTATTTTCCATTATTTTTGGTGCAATCAAAATTTGAATTTTCGATTTTTGAAGAAAATCCAAAAATTGGTTATGATAATCTTGTAGGGCTTTCAAAAAGAAATGTTTTTCTTCTCTTGACTTTTTTTCATATCGTGCATTTTTCAGCATCAAATTTTTAATTTTCGCTTGATTAAAAAAATTTGAAAACGCTATAACTCTGAGAATTTTCTTTTTATCGAAAAAAGTCATAAGGATAAATTGTTTGTTCTTTTTAATACTATAAATATCTGTATTTAGAATTTTCAAATTCAGAAAAAAGTTGTCTCAAAAATTTTCAAAATGCGCTCGGTTTTTGAATTTTTATCAAAAATGGCCGGACGGACTGCCGGATGGTCAGACAGACAGGCAGACGCCATCGTGAAACCCTGATTTTCGGATTCAGGGGGTCTCGAAACGTGTAGATTCGTTAAAAAAGTGTGATGTCAAACTTCCGACAATTCTAATACTTTCTCAAGCATAAATGATGAGAATGTAAAAAGGTTTTAATTAAAAGTTCTTAAAATAATGATTATATAAGACTTCAAAAGCCTACAGTGACTAAAGAGCTTCCTGGTCAAAGTATCATTTAAATTGTTCTTTTTATAGAAATAAAACTCGTAATTTATAAGCAAATAAGATATTAAAAATACGTAGACTTTCATTTGTTACATTGCCCAGATAATTAAAAAATTAAACTAATGATAAATTATTAATATTTGGCATTCACATTCCTTGAGGTATAAGAAGTTGATTTAAAATAATTTGCACTCGGGAAGAAGGTTGAAAACATCTTAAATCGTGGAAAACACCCCCAAAAATAGTTTTTGATGATGATTCCGAGATATCCATCCTCGCAGTAGGGGTTGAATTGTACCGCACGGTTCGTACGCTCCTTTCGAAGCTCAAATCTCGAAATGGGGTCATTTTTTGATGAATGTATACAGTACTGAAATTATACAGAATTTTCTGTTCTACAACTTAGGTTCTAGGCATTTTCATCGAAAAACTATCTCATTTGAAGACATGGACCACGACAGGGGCGCGATACCATAATTGGTGAGATTCATAATTATTAGCTTAAATGACTAAACACCAATTACTGAACAGGTTTTTTTACAACTTTTTACTACAAATATTTAGGAGCACAATGCAAAAGGTTTCATTGAAATTGGTGGATTGCCGCCGGGTTCTAAGCTTTTTCATTTTTAACGTGTTATCACACAACTTCGAAGAAGATTGTTATTTTATGACTCACTAATAACGTGCCACGAGATTGCGCAAGACAAATCACTTTGATTATTTAACGTTACCGCGTCTTTCGGAATACGTGTTGTCAAATTTTTGGGAAGAAGCGGAGCGGGACGGCTTTTGTTACTAATTTAAATCGCTCAAATGTCTGGTAAAGAATTGTATAACATCCTTGCATCGTAAGGATTTGCAGAAATCATAGCGGCTTTCTACTGTGTGAATAGATACTTTTATACTGCACGACCTAATCTCGCTTTCATATCAATTTTTGTTACTTTTGGGCACAACTTCGTCACAATTTATCTTTTTACCTTAAATTTTCGTAAAGAATTGTAAATCAGGAAAGAATAAAATTTATTTACACACAAAAAATATTGAAATCAACTTTTTTCTTCAGGTGAACAAATAGACCATGCAAATTTCTTGAAAATCGAGTTGTCGAATCCGATTATTGAAAAAATATTCTCATGTGAAGAAAAACGTAAATTTTTTGCTTGTATTTAATTAAAATTATTACAGTTTTAAATTGAATGGAATTTTTTGCTTCACGAGAAAGCTGATTTATTTATAATTCATTATTGGATTTTAATAAAATGCATATTCATTTTAAGCTAACCTGTTCTATTTTTTCAACCAAAATGGTTATTTTATTTAAAAAAATGTAAAGTTTAAATAAAAAATTATATTTCTTTAATTCAAAGAAATATTCGGTTTGAATCAACAAAACTTAAGGGTGAACATCCAGTTTTACCCGTGCAATTATTCTCAAGCATTGTTGTTTCGTACAAAAAGCTAAACTTAGAAATTACTTTCCAAGAATTCAATTTTCAATTGAACAGATCCGAGAAGAGTTGGATTTAACAGCCGGCTATTTCTTTTTCAGTGTTCCCTATTTTTAAAGAGAAGAGAAATAATATAGCAGATGGGATATGACCGGCTACAACTAGTTATTGTAGATTATTCTCGATAAGCGCGTCAAACCTTGCAAGAAGTCCAGTTCAAGCTACCAACTTTTCTTCTTCCAACCAGATTTCCACGGTTGAATTGATCTTCTCTCCTGCCCGTCAACTTATCTTGAGGCTTACGGCACCTCGCTTCGCTTTTTTTTTCATTAACTTCTGCTTCTTATTTTTATTTTATTTCTCGTTTTTTCGTAATGATCAGTCTCCACCTATAAAGATAGGTTTCTTAGCCACGCGCAACGAGAAATCACGTTTTCTTTCAGCTCTACAGCAGAAGATAGAAGATTCTTGTTTGATCTCAAGTCTTGTTTTTCTTGTGTCTGTTTTAAGTAGGAATAAGGAATACGAATCTGAAGGGACACTTCTTCCAAGAGGCCTCAAAGTTTCTTCAGTAGCATTTTGTGATGAATGTTTTTTTTTTATACAAAAATAATACGGAGATGCTGTCGTTCTGCAGTAGATTATTGTAAATAGAATTGCTAAGCAGAGTAAATAAAAATATGTAGGAATTTATAAGGTTTTGACTTTTAAATATTTCAGACGCTCTCAAAACAAAAGTGATCAATTTAAAATCAATGTATTCTAACTAAAAATTGTTTAGCTTCGGGCGCTTTCGGATTTAAATATCTCGTTCAATGTTAAACGGGTTTCGGATTAAGGTTCTTCTATCTTTTAGCATAAAAATATCAAGGATGGAGTTACCTTTGTTATTTTACGTCTGGGTACGAAAATAAGTTGAGATTAAAATAAAATGAGGAAGGACTTAATTATTTTAAAAATATTTACGGATTCAGATTTTTAAGCTTTAAAATTATTTTGATTTAAAACTGTAAAGTGGCTTAAGATCCAATGAATTGTATCATGAACCAGGGATTAATTCCAATCAAGAGTCGTTTTTCTCACGAGCATTTTCAAGACAAGTTGGGGGATTAAAACATAATACCTGATCATAAGAGTGACCAAGATACAGGGTAATACGATATGAAACCTTTTGCTTGTGGCAAGACGAAATTCTACGAGCGTGCGAAGAATTCCAACTCAGGCGGTCGACTTGTCACCAATTTAATCGGTCATCTTTTTCGCTGTTTTTTTAGTGACATAGAAAAACAGGAAATTCCTCAAAAATGTACAAAATAACAAGATTTCAAAATCAGTAAATAAAGAAATAAATATATAAAACGGCATTTAAGTATGCAGTAAGAATAAGATGAAGCACCTTCTCCTTTCTGATGAGAATGTAAAGTTTAAAAATGAGTAAAATAAGTAAATAAGATAAAACTTTATGGATCAGGCGTGTTTCATGGATTCGAGCCAGTTTCATTCACTCCACGAGGTGCTTGTCTTGTTACGTAAGCTTTCAGTTGTCTAACCTAACCTGCAATGTAGTATAAATTCTCTTACATTCAAATTGGTATCTTTCGTATTCTTGTTTTCAGTTCAAGATTTTATAATATTGCAAGCAGGAACGGTTGTCCACTAAATAGAACCTTTTATATTATTTCTAGCACACTATAAAAAAAATGTCATGCAGGTAAATGTAAATTCGAAAATAAAAAAAAAAATATTTTTGTTTGTTTTGTTTACGCAAATGTGATATGAGGAAATTGTTAAACCCTTAGAAAATGTACTTATGTTGAAGCCTTTGTGGCGGGAAGCCAACTGCAAAACAAGTCTCCATTTTTACCATCCATATCTTGGGGAAAAAATACGAAAGTACAGGCAGTGAATATTCCACTGATCAATATTGAAGCCTGATAAGAAAAGGTGCGATAAAGTAGCATCGATGATGACAGAAATCCGTGCTGCAACAAATTATTACCTGATTAGATAACAAAATGTTTTCTTCAATATTAGTGTCTCGTGAAATATGACTGTCTAATGAAATATTTAAGACGATGAAAAATACTGCCGTGATTTGAAAGAACGCCGTTAATTGAAAGATGAACGAAACAGGGAAAATCGACGAAAACTGTTCGAATCTACATTCGCGTATATCGCGGATTCTAAAAATGAGTATGTGAACTCACTACAAAGATGTAAACATTGTAGATTACTGGTCATTTAAATTTTTTAATGAAATTACTGGGAGTTCCTTCAATACATAGTAATAATGTTTCCGGAACGCATCGCATGCCCTTCTCAAATATGTAAAAAATGAGAAATTTACAACCTATGTCCAACCTATCGAAGCAACATTTTGAGAAGGGCATCTATCTGATGTGTTGACGAGGCGTTATGACTATGTACTAAGGGTACTCTCAATGACTTCATAATAAAATTTTATATGGGCCAGTAATCTGCAATTTTTACATCTTTTGGAAATAAATGCGAACCACTCTGTAATAAAATAGGATATAACATATTTGGCCTGACTGTTGAAAGATCCATCGCGACATTCCGTCAATGTATTGCATCGCTTTAAATTAAACCCAGATGGCCTCCCCAACTTCAAATGGAAGACATAATATCCCCTTGTTTATTGCAACCAAGCCCTAAACATTTCAAATGAAAACACTAATAAATAATAACGTTGGTTTTCACTCTCTTTATGGGTTTTAATTTTTTACTATGATTATTTGATTGAAAATACTAAAATCTTATTTTAGAATAGGTGCTAAATTGACATGATGCTATGCTGCCAACTTCCAAAAGTGTTTATTTCACTGTATTAATAAGTAACTTTTAACTGACTGTCAGTTACCTATTTGCAGTTATTTCAATCAGTGAAATTTAACTGACAATCAGTGGAATTTCACTTATTTACATTCAGAGAGTATGATTCGCCTTTCATATTTTTTTGATCAACTCGCTAAATCTGAATTAGTTAAATTTAACTAATTAGCCATGGGGGACGGCGACGAAACTACTAACTCGTTAGTCAAAAACTTACCAATTGCTTAGTCAAAATTTACTAATTGATTAGTTAAAAATGAGACGCTTTCGGAGAGACGCGCATGTCCGTAACGCAAAGGTTTATTTTTAAGACATCACTTTGAATCATTTTTTTAATTGCACGATGAGATTTATTTTAATATGTGGCACTTATAGCAGCGAAGAAAGGAAATATTAATTAAATAAGAAAAGCACAAACTAGAGACCCTTTTTAAAAAGCAAAAATCCCCATTTTCCCTAAAATTGTGCTGGTGAACCACTGTAATCCCTGTTGCAATATAAAAAACTGAAGCGAGTTTCTCATACATACATACATATATATATATGTATTATAAACTGACTATTTCTCCGATTAAATCAAAAAGTCCGGGATACTTCTTGTGAATTTCCGTGATGACCAGTGTCTTCTTTGAAATCTACTCTCTCCTATTCTTGAAATTCTGTTTGATTAACAAAATAATCTTCTTTTTTTCTGCGTGAACGACTTGATAGCGGTTATGTTAAGAAATTCACTAATGAATTGGTAGTTCTCAGAAACGACTACTCAAAATTAGTCATTTTTTTGACTAATTCAATTGGCAAAGTACAAACAATGGCCCGTTGACTATTTCACTAGTCAAAACCTTGAAAGCAACTAATTTTTCAGTCAAAATTGAGTGTACTGATTGAATTCGTTAAATTTCAACTAATTTAGATTTAGCGAGAAGTTTTCTGATTTTGCAGGTCAATTGTGTATCTTAAAATTATGCCAGGATTCAAAAATTAAATGCATGGGAAGTTTCTTGTATGTAGCTGAAGTTCTGAACGTTCAAATGAACGAAATATTTTTTGACATTTATATTTTACGTATAAGTATTGTTACAACTGAAATTTAAATGATTCATTTTAATTATTTTTGCAATAATAAATTATTTCCAATATAAATTAACAAATATTTTAGCACTTTTCCTGGTTTGCAAACTCACCAGTAAACAATTTCGTTCATTTGAACGTTCAGAACTTCAACCACATGTTTCTTGTAGTTTAAGTCGAGATTTTTTATCTATGTTAAAAACTATATAATTTGTTCATAAACATAAATTAAAAATAATACTTTGACAACATAAAAATAAGGCAAAAAGGATTTTCGTAAATAAATTTTCAGTTAGAAGTGCACGACATTACTACTACTGCTATTTGTTATTAAAATTTCAGGCAACTCGAAAGCAGTGCAGTGTTTTATAAATGGAAGGGATCTGTTTGAGGTAACTACAGTTTGCACACAAGAGCCTAATAGAAAATCATAGACCTGGAGACCCAGCTCTAAACCTTTAAGCAATATAATAAAAATGCAAAATATACGTCATCTTAAAAAAAGAGTATATTCTCTCGATGTATAGACATATTTTTGATCAAAAAGAAGAAAATATATGCATTAGAATTAAAACGGATCAACTTTTCAAAAAATGAGAAGCGATTGGACATGGACAGTGTCCCTGTTGAACATATCAGTACTGTTTACTCGATTGCAGAATGAATTGTATGAGAATCATCGACACTGTGTGACTTGACATTAAGACAGAAAAACTTCCGGCTACGAATAATGTGACTGAAGTCGACTTTAGTCGCGAGCATTGCGGATTGTCATACTGCCGTTTCTATCCAGTCGATGTAACACGGATACGAACGTGATAACGAGTACGGCCTTGTAAGTACTTACGCGAGGCGATTAAGTCCGAGGACTCGTTAAACGAATACGTATACGATAACTGGTGCGGCCTTGTTATATTGAATACTATTGCACTGCAAGAGTCTCGAATATGATTACTAATCCTGAATCCATTCCAGGATCAATTCATTATTTTGATAACTAACCTTGCCTAATCTAAAAAGCAATAACAAAACCTACAGTGAGTAATTTTCCAAACTTAAATATCATACACTAATTTCCTATGGTACGCAGGCAATATATCGAAGATATATTATTGAAAACAAAACCGATTTCCAAAGATATTGTCAAATACATGATAAATTTCATGTACGAATAACTTCTGCAGGTGAATCACAAGGTTGTAGAGATTACAAATCATTTTCAACGATAACAGACAAATCGTAAGTTTCACTTCTACCTGAGCTGTCCCAAGTTTCATTGTCTGAGTTTTTTTCAAAAGCTATTGACACGTAAGAGAGCAAAAGTTGCGAAACTTATCATCGAGAGAAGATTCATGCAGAACAATAAAACGTATACGACATATTATATAATTTGATTAAAGGCTCTAAGTAAATTATAATTCTATATGCAATTTCATGCAAATATCATCTACGTGTGAAAAGTGATTTTTATTGAAAGAAGAGAATGCTTAATGGAGATCTTTCTCACAAAAAAGGTCATTGGACGTGATTTCTATGAGTAATAAAAGATGTTCGTTTATGCATGAAATATAGATGCTAAGAGAGAAAGCTAAACATCCGTATAATATACCGTTAAAACTATTCCTGGACTACTAAGATTGATGTATGTATTGATAATTTTTAATTCGTTTTTGGACTTGAAATTTACTAATAATTAACAAAAGAATGAACAATGGATAGAATCATGCATTGAAAAGATTATCAGCTTGTTTACCAATTATGCGAAGGCGTCAGTCAGTTGCAGAAATAATAGAGTATTTTAACTACTTAAACGCTGTATAATTGTCTATTAATTCAAAATTTTCTCAAGCATAATTCATTGAAAATAATTAGTAATTAGCAGGAATTTACTTACTGAACTCTTAATCAAGTTATCTATAAGTAATGCAAGATGATGGACCTAAAATTCATAAAAATCAGAATGTCAACAACTGACATTGAGATTTTTTAGGCATACAATGTACACCGTAGATATATTATAAATTAATATTCATACCCATTTTAGCCAATGGAGGTCAACAGCTTAGTATTTCTCGAAAACAAGAATGCTTACCTGCAAAAGAGAAAGAAAAATAGCATTAATGCATGAGAATTTTTGACAGCGTGGTTAATTTTTCTAAAAGATCAGGGAGTCCAATATGATGTAAGTGGATTGAAGAACATAATATCAGCCATTTAATTGTAAAATGCGCGCGTCGCGACAAAAGTCTTGATTCGCTTGATGAACTTTGCAACCTCGGCTGGGGCGGAAAAGTCGCTAGTATCTTCTCGCTAATCTGGATGACGGTGGACTTTTGGAACTCGGCTCTCGCGCCTTTATACATGTGATGTATAAAGACGGATGCAATAGTATAGTATCTGTTCGCATGAGGGTATGAACTCTGTTGCTACATAGGAGCTGTATATACAAATGCATTGTTAAGTGCACTTGTACATGCAATGACTATACACTATAGCTACATGGAAACGGGTGTCTATCGCTCGGCCAGCATTTTGCTCTCAAATAAGTGTGGGTGCACATACGTGATAATGCGCAGTAGCGCCAATGCTGTTGACCTTGCATTAAAAGCGCCGTTGAATCCCAACGTACTTTAACTCGAGATGTGCCTGTGTTCAACACATGTCGCGATAATGTGATACCATGCAGCCTACCATACAAAACATCGCCGAGAATATTGCAACACAGAAAAAACTGAAGTTTCCATTGGAAACCATTTTTGGTTCCAAAGGAGCTGCAACAAAAATCAACCCCACCTGCTGAAAAGGAACCCAAAACGATAAATGAGCTCTAAATAATACCACACTTGTGGTTCGAAAGGATCTCAAATGTAATTAAGCGTATTCCTAAAGAACCTATTTTTCGCTTTGCCCACTTGGACATTATTTTAAATTAATAACACAATATTTACCTTAAAGCACTCATGTCATCAAACTCTGATGGACATAGGTTAATGAACATAATTAACTTATAATATTTATTACTGCAATTAAAATAGATATAATGAATTGATCAATATAATTTGCAGGTTATGTAGCAAATTTGTAAATATAAAGGCTTATTCATATCAGTGCTCCCAATCTTGGGAACTTTTTGAACTGCGCTTGCGTCGCGCCGGCAACACGATTGGTTACTGTTCGCGAGCTGATTTTGAATAGTGTCGATATTCAAATGTGATATTTATAATAAATAATGATTAGGAAATGCACTAACAGTAATTTCTTAATCCTAAAATAATATCTTGAAGTAACAGATAAAAATTTAATTCGATTTTAATTAAAAAGACGTTGTGAATTCCGAGTTCAAAAAAAGAAAGCAGTTTTTTTAGCTTAATGATTAATCTTGTCTTTGTCGAGTTTCTAATTTTTTTATTCACAACTATTTGACCTAAAATAAAATCAATAAAGTTACTAAAAATAAATTGAAACTTTTTTTTCTGAAGTCAAAATTAAAAACGTTTTTTGCAATAAAATCACAATATTTTTTCATCTGTCACACAAAAATTCTATTTTAGGATTAATAAATTACTTTTTAAGCATTTTTCAATCATTATTTATTATAAACATAACATTTGAATATTTATATAATTGTGTTGCTGGCGCGACGCATGCGCAGTTCAAAAAGTTCCCAAAATTGGGAACACTGATTCATATGCCAAAAAATAGTCGTCTTAAGTCATTGGTCGATAAACTTATTATGTATGCTCACATTTATAAATGTCATTAACAATAATATTCAATTGTTAAAAAGCGAATTTTACATTAACCCTTTTCAATTTATTTGTTTATTTCAAGAAAATACCCTAAGTATATTTTCAACTTTATAAAGTAAGTATAACGAACTGTATGCACTTTAATACTGCATATGCAGTATCATTTTTCACAACTTTTAAGAGTAGGTTAAAAATGGGCTAGCTGAGTAATGAATTTTCACTTATAATCAATAAAATCGCATTACATTTCCATTTATTAATTAACCAATGATTTTAAATCATGGTAATTTAAAGGTGGTATAGACTTAAACCAATTTTGTATTAAAAGTTATAATATAAGTGTACCTTAACAAGTAAGAAATAAAATGAATAAATATTAATATCGTTTGTGTTTGTTTTACCGACATATTCTGTAAATCGCTAACTTACTAACCCAACTTTGCAAGCGATTGGCTTGTGAATGGGCCTTGATGCTGTTCTTTTTAAGTGCGCTCTAAACGAACCCATTTACTATCCGTTCACGATAGGAAGGCCCCTCCAAAACAGCTGTACATTTTTGTAATATACGCGTAAGAAAAAAATGGGATAAAAACACAGCTTATATCATAATAAAGCTTCCTTTATTGCGCTTCATACAAGTCCCCATTTGTTTATGCACAAAAATTGGTTCGGAAAATATCCTTCGCTAAAGGACGAAAACCGTGGTTTTTTCGTATCACTCTCTCCTTGCTTGACTATCGATGACGATATCGTGGAAACGAACGATTTAAAAAATTTGAATAAAATAATGCAGATGCTTTCGTATTTTGACTACACATATGTGAAAAGAAAATTACAATATATTAATAACAATTAACGTAAATTGCATTTAAACATAACTATACTATCTCTCGTAATATACGTAATAGAGAGTTGTATTTTGGATTGAATTGTTTAGAAAATTTCAACAAATACAATCGAATACAAATTAGGAATTACAATATTGAAACATATTAATTAATAACAAATAATCCTGGAAGAAAAATTGCATGGTAGGGTGGGTGTGAGGACACAGTGGGGTACGAAGCCTGAAGAGTCTATTCATAAAAAACAGATAGCTACTGCACGAAAAACAGGAATAGATCTTTCATCCCCAAATAAAAGTACCCTTTTCCTTTTTTCAAAACTTGATGAATGAGCGGACCACCGACGTGACCTTTAGCCATGGTATTCAATACTCGGTATAGTCCATAATGCCCTCACACCCACACTACCATGCAATTTATCTTCCAGGATTATTTGTTATTAATTAATATGTTTCAAGATTGTAATTCCTAATATGTATTCGATTGTATTTGATGAAATTTTCCAAGCAATTCAATCCAAAATACAACTCTCTATTACGTATATTACGAGAGATTGCATAGTTATGTTTAAATGCATTTTATGTTAATTGTTATTAATATATTGTAATTTTCTTTTCAGATATGTATAGTCAAAATATGAAAGCATCTGCATGATTTTTTTCAAATTTTTTAAATCGTTCGTTTCAAAGATATCGTCATCGAAAGTCAAGCAAGGAGAGAGTGACGCGAAAAAACCACGGTTTTCGTCCTTTCGCGAAGGATATTTTCCGAACCAATTTTTGTACATAAACAAATGGGGACTGGTATGAAGCGCAATAAAGTAATATTTATTATGGTATGAGCTGTGTTTTTATACAATTTTTTCTTACGCGTAAATTACAAAAATGTGCAGCTGTTTTGGAGGGGCCTTCCTATCGTGAACGGATAGTAGGTCTCTACACTCCCTACAGGCATCTATTGGAGCTCAAGTTCCAAATGACACCAACTTTCATTTGAGCCGCAACATGAGTGAAGCCCTAGTTTTTTCTGTGAAAATTCTCATTTCTCACAGTTCTTATTCTAAAAAATATATTGCACCTCGCCTTATGTAGTATTAAAAACATACAAACTGTTTAAAATATATGTACCAGTAACATAAATCACATAGAGAATATTAGTATTTCAATAGAAAAATAGTATTACATTTGAAATACTATATTAAAAGGCTGCGTTTAGTCGTCCGGAAAAATTGGCGGAGATGGAAAAGAGGATAGACCAATCGTAATTCGACTATTCATGCCGAATTTCAGGAATAGACACTTCTATATATAAAATTAAAATCAGCTATGAAAATCATCAGACATGCCATCCAAAAATAAAAATAAAACATGCACACACACACACACGTATTGGCACACGATAAACCGAATAATTGACTCATTGTGTCAAAAGGAAACGCTAGTCACGCCCTGCCAGTCTCTCTGGAACAAATAAAAACCCAACCAGATCAACGAATCGTTCTCAATAGGATGAAAGGTGTCACACCCCGATGGACAATGTTATTGTTGAGAGGGCACACATTGTGAAAAAAGTGCACAGTGCACATGTTCAGTGTCCTAGGCACTATCTACACTGTGGTCTAGACTCTAGAGTACACTTTGTGCCGCGTTCTATGCTTAGGATGTATTTGCACTCAGCATTATTTGCGTGACATTTTTGTCGCATAATTTTTTCGCGGACGGTCAAGCAGTCAAGACCTTCGGCACTACAAACATTTGCAAATCTGTTTCGGCCGTTATTTTTCAGCAAGTAGCAGGCAGAAAACGACAGGCGATAGATATCCAGAAAAAGTCAGCGACCGTTGCGGAAAAACAAGTCTGACTTTTTTTATAAAAATATACTGTTAAAAATTTCTGTTGGAAACTTCCACTACATGTATTGGAAGTTTATTTCCGAAACGTAAGGTAACGCTGCAATACACAATGTTGTAGTTTCCAAATTCTGGCATTGGTATGCTACCTTACATGTTTTGGAATTTTATAATACAAGACTAGTAGCTGTATATCTCGACACCTGTTGAAGAGAAAAATTAGAACAACACATGTAAATCATTTCTGAGAACACTTGTTCTTGGCAAACAAATTTATGCCCGCGTGAAAAAAGTTTGCAACAGATCGAGCACCAGGTACTATAATACGTACTCTACGAGAAATTAAAAAATTTTAATTTGGTGAATAATGAAAACAATTCCAAATGGTCAGTCGACGACTCGAGTGGACAAAGTGGCGCCCCAGGTATCTTAGCACGTGTTCTATGAGAACTTTTTCAAAATTTGAATTGTTTCAACAGCCAGAATTACTAAAAATTATTGTCGACGATCCGGGTGCTCCTGGTCGAACACAAGGTAGTTTAAAACGTTTTCTGGGAGAACTTTAAAAAAATTGTAATTTCGTTAATAATGAAAAGAATTCCAAATGGTGATTCGACGACTCGGGAGCACCAGGTCGCGCCCCAGGTATCTTAGTACGTTTTCTACGAGAAATTTTTCAAAATTTAGATTGTTTCAACAGCCAAAATTACTAAAAATTAGATTCTACCTGGGGCTCGACCTGGTGCGCCCGAGCCGTCGACTAACCATTTGGATTTTTTTTCATTATTCACAAACTTTACATTTATTTGAAGTTCTGTTAGAATACGTACTGTACTATCTGGTGCTCGATCTGATGTATCCGGATCGTCCATTCACAATTTTTAATAATTTTGGCTGTTGGAACAATCTAAATTCTAAATGAGTTCTCGTAGAATACGTGCTTAACTATCTGGGGCGCGACCTGGTGCACCCGGGTCATCGACTAACCATTTGGAACTGTTTTCATTATTCACAAAATTTAAATTTTTTAAAAGTTCTCGTAGAATACGCATTAAAATACCTGGTGCTCGACCCGGTGCACCCGAATCGTCAGCTCACAATTTTTAGTAATTTTTTCTGTTTGAACAATCTAATTTTTGAAAAAATTCTCGTCGAATACGTATTAAACTACGTGGTGCTCGACTTAGTGCACCCGGATAGTCGACTCGCAATTTTTAGTTATTTTGGCTGTTTAAACAATCTAAATTTTTAAAAAGTTCTCGTAGAATACGTGCTATGATAACCAGGCGCGACCTGGTGCACCCGGGTCGTCGAGTAACTATTTGGAACTGTTTTCATTATTCAAGAAATTAAAATTTTTTAACTTCTCGTAGAATACGTATTAAACTACCTGGTGCTCGACCCGATGCACCCGGATCGTTGACTCACCATCTTAAGTAATTTTGACTGTTGGTAATTTCCTGTGTACAATTTTCGCCTTACAAACGCTCTAATACATGTATTGGAATGCTGGACGATGACTTCACGATTTACAACACTTACAATACATGTATTGCAATTTAGTCATTCCAATACCATGGTTGCATTTTTACCTTACGCTTGTATTGTAGAATTGTGGTAGATGTGTGGTAGAACTCCAAACATTTTTAACAGTGTAGATGTCCATTAAAGATGATGAAATGTATTATGAATTGAGCATTTAAATAATGGTTTTAAATCAAAAGTTACTTGATAATATTATTATTTTCCTGAATTATTATCTAAGAAAATATAACTTCAATTGTTATGTTGTTACATATTCTAGAACCCTTCTTTAAGGCATCCGGCCAGTTTCTATTGACTGCCAGACAACTATGCATGAGCTGGTTTTGTTGAGTTGAAAGTTCGAAATAGAACCTCTACTCTGCATGGTCTGAGTATGCTAAAAACATTTGTGTTGCGATTCTCAAGGATACATGAAAAGAGATAAACATACGTAAACATAACCCTTCTTAGCGTTTCTACTTTGAAAGAGAAAGTTCTAAAAGATCTAGCTTTACATTAGATCACTTAGGACAATATTCTTCCTTATATTTGATCTAAATCTGCCTTTTCTAGAAAATATTAAACATATTAATTGTCGATACTTTCAAGAATAGGTTTTTTTTCCAGGCTCAAACCTATAGGGCCAGGTCGTAAAGAACGATTCTCATTGAATTATTTGCGTCATTGTTTCTTCCTTCGTCTAGTCACTCTTCCGTTAATCCTTAATTAGTTCCTCATTAATATTACATTTTCGCAATTATATTTTTTTGATATCGGATATTTAACAAATGACTCTTCCTTAAGAATGACACATACACTATACTATATCTTCAGGATTAACCGGAATACATGTTTTTGGAACAAATACCTTTAGCAATACATTCTTGTTTTTGAAACTCAGCTGTTCAAAACCCGGTTGCACTCGGGAGGTGCTTTTCTGCTGTTTCGCTCACACTTAGCCAAAAGTCCAGGCAAATGCGAGTACTTTTAATAATGTTGGACGCAGCCACAGGTTATCACTAGTTGCTATTGAATTCATAATGATTCTCAGTCCATCTTGATAGAAAAAAATTGCACAGGCCTATATCTAGTGAAGTGGTATTGTCTGACGGTATATGTTATTTTTTTTATTATTACACCATTAAGCCATTTCCCTTTCGAGGTAGGCGTGACTCACTCGGCAGGGGAAAGGAGTAGTGTGTGGAAGGGATAGAGATTTTTCAG
>NC_046665.1:47304890-47325841 GCF_010883055.1 Belonocnema kinseyi
GGTGAAGAAGGTTATTACGAGTCTGATTCTCTCGCTAGCAGTTTCTTTCAGCCTGCCGACCACATTTCAGCTATGCGTTTTCCTCGAGTGGAAGCGAGACCAAGATGGGGAAAGGGAACCAGATGAACGGAAAGAGAAAGAAAATAAAGTTGATTATCCACTAGGTTGAAAGCCCCCAAGGAGCACAGTCGCGCAAAGAGTAGAACAGAACTAATATTCCAGCAACAGAAGTAATAAGGGAATGGGAGCTGCGCCTCGAGGAAGAGAAACAAGCAGGAATCGAAGAGGATGTGGAGATAAGGAGAAAAAATTGGGAAAAAGGAACAGTAAAGGGGAGAACTATAATAAAGCAGTGGCATAAAAACAGAAGAGGCGATAACTAAAGGAAGTAAGGAAGAATTTTTAAAAGATTTTCATGTATTCGAAGATTTATATCGATAATGTAATATAAAGATAATGTAACTTAAACATGATGCAAAGGTTCTTTATTTGTTCTTGTAATTGGGAAGTATCGTTCGATATCTCAAGAGATGGCTTATCATAATCTAAAGAAAAATGATCGAAGCTTTTTGAGGAGGGCAAAATAATTCTTATTATGTATCATCTAGTCCCTTTAAACAGATCTGCAGATGTCGAATTTTCTTTTAAGGGCATGGCTCTTCGGTGGCCACGTGACCAAACTAGTCCCCGGTTATGAACATTTTTTTTGGTGTTCACTGCGTCCACACGAATTGAGATATCGAATATCAATTAAATATTCATCGGGAAACAGAAAGGGTCTGGATGTGGCCCTACTAATCGTCGGGCGATAAAAGGGTACTATCGTTAGGGGCTGCTCAGAAGTTCTGGCCAGAACCTGGCTAAAAAAACGTTACATAACTAGTCAGGCCCTCTCCATTTTTCCCGACGAGCGCCCGATTATAAACAGGGAAATCTATCCAGGATCCTACTAAGCCCCGATCGGAATTTCTACATGGGTATCTGAATGTAGTAATATATGTATCTTATGAAAAATAAGGTAAACAACTGTTTTATTCCATACTTGTGGATAATTTAGAAGTGATGTCATGCACAAAAAAACCACATGCTTCGATGATAAATTACAGATTAATTTAATTACACGAATCGAACATCTTATGGAAAAACTTAATACTCAGATTTAATTCTTTAAAAAAAATGGTTTAAAGTAACGATATTATTGGTTAATTATGGAAAGTTTATGGTCAGGTTTCTACACCTGTAGGTGTAGAGACTACGGAAGATATTGATAACATGTTTATAAAAGAAATGTATATCATTATAATAACATAATCCATGAGATGTTTCTGCATAACCGGCGAATTCCAAGTTGGTAGCATTCTTCTATTGCAATCTTGACATCATACGTGACAAAACTCTAATCAACTTCCTCAGTCCACACAAAACCCCAAAACATCTCAAACCAGAATCTTAACCCAACCAGTAAAAAACATTAATTATAGAGGATCCAACATTCATTTGATGAGAAAGTATCATTAAACACGATATGAGTACTAAGAAACGGTTGTCTGCGATGAACTTCCTTATGAATATGCAGTCACAGGTAGTCTGTATGTGGCGCGTTGGCGGCTGCTTCCGTATCAAGCAAGTATTTTGTATAGGAGAGTTCAGACGGTTGAGCGTGTATACTTGGTGGGTACAACAACAGTACTATATCGGGTCTGTCGATCGCTCGGTTTCTTCTTGCTACTGTTGCATGGCGGCCTCTCTATGTATGCGATGTGAAGAAGAAGAGAATGTAGAGGTGTCGTTGAAATACAAAACAACCCAGACCGGGCTAAAAACATCATAAGAGCTCATAACCAGGCCCAATGATACACGTTATTGATGTTCTCTTTCTAGAAAGTACCCGAATATACCTGTAACCGTGTGAACAGTTTACCAAAATATTTTCATGAGAAATATCAAGTCCCTCGGAAAACAAGAAGCAGGACAAACTTAATAGTGAATTCGGTTACCCTGTACTGGTGTACTTAAAGAGCATTCCGCCCACTCCTTTCTTCATCCTCCTCACTCCGACCTGCTTCGGTGCAGGTCGGAGTGCTCTTGAAGTGCACCAGTGAAGATTAACTGAATTCGCTGTAGAAAAGAGATTTCTGTACACATAAAATTCTAAATCGGTTATGCTCCGTGTGCTTACCATTAGTTTTAAGCTATAATCTTGTCTCTTATAACTTTTAAGATAGAAAGAAAGGAATGTTTCTCTTGCACTATCGGTAAATATGTGTTTACTTTTAGATGTTTTCTTAAGAACCGATGAATAAACGCGTCTCCCTCGTATGGAAATGTAAAGTGCACGTGGGCGGCCACAAACCGCTTTCGCTGTAACGTGCAAATGGATTTTCATTGCGAAAGTTCTGCTTCTGAATGGATCATCGTGAGTAGAATCGCAACACGAGCATATCATATTTTTATACTCCTCTTCTACGGCTCTCAAGAATGACAAGATTATAATTTTCGACCATAGAATCGCATGTGAAAGAAGACATTATTGGCGTATGATTCTAAATTACAAGTGACATCACGAAAGTTCAGAAACCTCTTAATTATTGACTGGAATACATACTCTCAATGAATTTTCTCCCCAGGAGAAAATATATATACACCGCAAGTACATCAAAAGTAAACTTCAACAGCAGACAGACACCTACAATACACTTCAAAAAATATATGAAAAGGACGGATTAAGATTATACATCAGAAATGGAATTTGGAACTGACAACTTGAGAGCATGGAAAGACTTCTGATTTTGCGAGAATTTTAGACTTTAACCCCGAAGGTGCGGTTCCTTATAAGGAAATAATAGCAAGGGGTTGCAATTGCTCGTCACGCAGAGGGTGGGGATCTCGCAACCCCGCTTGCCCTTATCGCTAACCGCTCCCCTACTATGGCGACGCTGCCGGGTGTTACATAATAAGCGCGCAACGTTGCCATTTCAGCCATGAGATTTCGACGTTGCCAGATTCAATTCTCTCAATCGCACCTAAGTTAAACCAAATGCGGAATTCGTACTGAGGAATCGCGATAAGTGCAAAAAAGTGACCCAAAACTCTTTTAATATTTAAAACAGCGTATAAAGTTGTCACAACTTTATTGCAAAACAACGCTGTTAAAAATGTTTGCAATTTTAATATATATTTCATGCACATTTGTATATTAAATTTAAAACCTCAGTATACGAAATCACTATTACGAGACTATGTATATTACATTTCATATACCGCATATTGACCATTTATATTAGAAAAGATAGATATTTGCAGTTTACACAAATTTTAAACAATTTTGCCAGTAATTTTCAATTAATAATAATAAATAACACTTTTTCCGAAGTAAACATAAATTTCACTGGTTTTCTAAGCGTGAAAGTTCAAATAAGAAAATGATTAAGAAATCTAACACCCAAGCACATGTACCCAGATTCGCTGCGATTTTACAAAAAATTCCACCCGTACGTTGCACTTTAATAATAAGTAAGTATTTAGTCGAAGAATTTAAGCTTATTATTCTATTTTGTACATGGAGAAAACGATATCGAATGAATTTCAATGTATACCGTAATTCCTGCGCTATATCGTATTTATCGCATTATAATAGCGTAAAATCGTGATATCGTACATTGCAAGATTTTACATTATATTATTATTTTATTATAATATATATACGAGGGTTCTAGTAGTGGCGAAGCGATGTTCGTGCAATATAATATCGTACAAAGCTCCGGAAACTACTGTTACGTTATCATATTGCGCTTTATTTCAATATGGAGGTTTTGCCATATCATTGTGCGATATATTTTTCTCTGCGTAATATTCGACAAGATATGAAGGCATCAAAGAACTTTTGCACTGTTAAAAATAATATTAAATTTAATATACCCATGTGTATTAAAATTAATATATCATGCATATGAAATCGCCATTAAGGGCCATCCATGTTAATCACTTACAAGAAAAATCAGACAATTTCATTTTTCACAAATTCAAATTAAGTTTAGCAGTAATTTTCGATTGTAAATAATAAAACGTGATACCTTCTTCCTATTAATCAGAAATAAAAGTGGATTTCATGTAGAAAAGTTGAATTAAGCAAATAAATAACAGACCTAAAATACAATCAACTGTCTTTGCCTTAAGATGTGAGGATTCAGAGTGAAATTAGGAAAAAGTTTTACCCGTACATTGCACTTTCATAGTAAATAACAATTCAGTCAACGAATTCTAGAATATTAATTTAATGAAAAATATTTGACAAGAATTAAAGAAATTAAAGCAGTTTGAGTTTTCATGCGCATTGCTATACTGACCTGTATATTAAATTTAATACATATGTATATGTAATTCACTTAACATATGTATGTTACATTTCAGTAGCGGTAGTGCAAATTTGATTCACACGCATGTATATTAATCCTCGTACAGATTTTTCTAACAGTTTTGTTTTCAAAAACTCTGTTTTACTGACTTTACTAAACGTGTATATTAATTTTACAACATGATGGCATATTAAAATTAATGTACGGCATATGCAAATGACCTTACTCACATGTATATCAAATTTCCATTAGATTTTTTCAACACTGAAGAGTGAATGAAACGGAAACCAACTGAATGGAAAGCTCTCTCATAATGTGAACTTTACAAGAAATGGAAATGCAAATAGAAATAGAAGCAGAGACAGAAATATTTCTGATTGGAAAAAACATTTAATCGCTGAGTATCCTAGAATGAATTATATGTAACCGTCCGCGAAGAAACGGACTTAACTCGCGGTATACGCATGTGTACAAATCAATAAAAGCGAATTGAAGTTTCGCGCAAAAGCGAAACTCGTGAATTAATCAATTATAATTGTGACAGAATCAATGAGATGCAGAAATTCTTGTAATAATGTAGCAGCGATGCCTGTTAAAAATGGGCATCTTTCTCTGCATAAATCATCTTACATCATGGACCCAAATCTTTTGAGCGACGCGTACCAGCACTTGATCCATTGTTATTAGGAACAACCATTGCATTCAAGGGTTTAATTATGAATACGAGAGAGACGATTGAAATGCGAAGGGCAGGAAATTTTCAAATGGGACAGAAGAGAGGAAAGACGACGCAATTCGAGAGGGTTCAAGCGCATGTACTGCGATGCTTTTTAACAAAGGGTCACAAAAAAGGTGCAACGTGACACAATTAGGTCGTGGTGGGTCCCATATATTCCAATTGTTCCCATTCTGAAGGGTGAGGTAAGGCCTTGAAGGGCAAAAAAAGCGCTAGGTCTGACAGGCGGCGTTGTCGAATCTAAGGCATGCTGTACAAAAACAGAAGGAACATCCCAAACTAGAAGGAAATGAACGAAAACACTTTAGAAAAGATAAAAAAAAAAGTATTTTAATAAATTAATTAAAGGTTTCTAAGAAGGACACCCCTAAATATGAACACACTTTTCAAAAACTGCCTGCCGCACTCATACACAAAGGCGTCCTATCAAAAAATTATCCATAACAAAGTACATTTATTTTGGATGAATAATTTTTGTTTATTCCTTTTTGTTCAGGTTGTATAGTTTGACCCCAAAATGAAGTTTTTTATTTTCTTAGTATTTTTGTTGTGGTTAAAACGAGAACCGTTGGTCAACGAAGGCTGGTTAACGAACACCTTTTTTTTGTCTCTAAAACGTATTCCAAAGCGCAATCCAATCCGATTAGTCTTTTAAAAGTTATTCAGTATGCAGACGACGACAGGCAAACTTACAGACACCATCATAAAACCGGTTTTTCGCATTTGGGAGGCCTCGAAAAGTGGAGATTTAAAGCAATCCGCGATAGCCAGTTATCATATAAAACTAATTAATACTTTTTCATTATAAGAATCTAAAAATAGGTAGTAGGTCCAACTACTTTGGTTTGTAAAATATCCCTTTGCTACTTTATTGGTTGGCACAACCATTTTGTTTGTTGAACGTTGGCGTTACTATCCGGGTTAAACAAATAAACTAGCTGCGACATATTTTGCGAACTCGAGCAGTTGAGCCTACTTACCAATAGTTTGCAGTGCATATTATATTCCTCAAGCACTCACAGTTATACTCTCAGTAGCCTTATAATCTATTACAAAGTATGTGCCTTTCTCAAAAATGCAAGTAAATTACACAAAACAGAACTTAAAAACAGCTATGTAAACCTGACAGAACCAAGTGATCAAATCATAATGTCTCCTATTTCATAATTAAGGGCTCATTTAGGGCTAATTTAATGTCCCATTGCCGAATTTTCGGCTATTCATTTTTTTTAAATATGCATGGTTTTGCCAGCTTTACTTCAAGCCAGAAGGGCAAAGGGCCAAAAACTTGATATTCGATTTTTTTCCTAACATCAATAAAGGCCTATTTAGGGCTCACTTTCTATCCAACTATGGATTTTACTTTTTAGCCCTTTGTATAAAATATTCCAGTGCTCCCAGCTTTTCTTCAAAGTAGCAGCACCATTCGAGGAATCGGACAAAAAATGATTATATCAAATTCCACTCTTCACAGGAATTTACAGCTCATTTCCGGTTCGACATATCCCTTCTAACCACTGCCTTATCTTTAAAATAAAAAAAAGGCCACGAAAGGCAAAGGTACACAGTATACATTTTTTAATTCTCTTCCCAGCATTCATAAGGGACTACTTAGGGCTCACTTTCTATTTAACTATGTATTTTACTACTTAAACGTTTTTATCAAATATGCCACGGTGCTCCCAGCTTTACTTCAAACTAGCAGCACCATTAGAGGAATCGGTCAAAAAATTATTACATCAAATTCCACTCTTTACCAGAATTTTCGGCTCGAAATATCCTTTCAAACCACTGCCATCCCTTTAAAATTAAAAAGTGCCACAAAGGGCAAAGGAACAAGACATACATTTTTGAATTCTCTTCCCAGCATTAATAAGGGACTATTTAGGTATCACTTTCTATTTAACTATGGATTTTACTACATAAACCTTTTTATCAAATATGCCACGGTGCTCCCAGCTTTATCTCAAACTAGCAGCACCATTAGAGGAATCGGTCAAAAAATGATTATATGGTTATGTGGTTCGAAGGGATATCTCGAGCCGGAAATGAGCCGGAAATTCCTGTAAAAAGGGCAATTTGATATAATCATTTTTGACCGATTTCTTAAGTGGGGCTGCTGGCTTGAAGTAAAGCTGGCAGAACCATGCAAATTAAAAAAAAAAATGAATAGCCGAAAATTCGGCAATGGGGCATTAAATTAGCCCTAAATGAGCCTTTAATTATGAAATAGGAGACATTATGATTTGGTAACTTGGTTCTGTCAGGTTTACATAGCTCTTAAAAACTATTTTCGCACTTTAGATACTAAACTCCTACCTATTTTAATAGTCGTAATGCAATAGTTTCAGGCAAATTAAAAACTGCAAATAGTTGCTGTTTCATATAATTTTCTAATCTTTCGAACTATAACGCGTTTTTTTATTTATTGCTATATTCTTTAAAAACGTAAAAGATGAATGCTTCCTAAAACGGGCCTCATTTTTGTTAGAAATTGCAGGTAAAAGTGTAATCTATTTTGCGACCCTCATTCCAACCTCTTTCTACCTTTAGGTCACCAACACAAAATTCTTGAAAATATGTTTCTTCTTCGGTTTACATCAATTACACTGTTTAAAAAAATTGATGGAAACTTAATATACATGTGAGTAAAGCCATATGCATATACCGTACATTAAGTTTAATATACCATCATATTGTAAAATTAATATACATGTTTAGTAAGGACCAATTCCACCAGCTGTGATTAAATTCATGATTAGCTAATCATGATTATTTTTTAACCAGCGTTTTAACCACGATTAACTTGTGGCGCGTTCCACTATGCAATTTTAACCTCTGGTTAGCCAACCGTATGCTCTGTTCGCAATAAGTCTAGTTCCTGCGTGTTTCTGTTGTAATGGTGATTCTGATTGGCTGATTTCGAACTTGTGTTCGCGCGCAAAATATACCTCGACTTTTCACGAACGACAAGCGGCGACGTGTTCTTGTTTATGTACATCGTTTCCAAATAAATTGACAGGAATTAGTTATCCATTGAAATTGAATATAAGTTGTGTGAGTACAAGATAACGTTATAAATTCGATCAATATTTCACACTATACTTGAACTTCAACTTTGAGGTTATGTTGACTATATTTAATCGCCGATTAACTCGCTAACCAGTCAAAAATGACCGGTTAAGTTAATCGACGATTAGACTTCTTTAATCATGTTTTAAAAGTTGATGGAACGCAATCTGCTGATTAACCTAAGTTAATCAATGATTAAAATTTAATCACAGTTGGCGGAATCGGCCTTTAACGTGAGTACAGGTTCTTGGGGGTTAGGTTTCGTATTCACTTTCTCATTTGGACATTTCCAGTTAAAAAACAGTGACATTTATGTTTATTTAGGAAAAAATGTTATTTTTTATTATTATCAATTGAGAATTACTGCCAAAATTCTTTTTAAGTTTTGTAAAGTGGATATATTAGTCTTTTCTAATAAATGATCATGGTCAAATGATCATGTACATATCCTTCTTTTTACGAACTCAATAAAGATTTATTATTATTATTATTATATTAAAATTGCAAACATTTTTAACACTGTAATTCTTTTTTTCAGGTAAATAATTTTTTTAACTTGACAACTTTCCAAAAATTTCTACTTCGCTTTATCTTTGTTTAATGTCTACTTCATAATTGGCTTTAATT
This sequence comes from Belonocnema kinseyi, assembly GCF_010883055.1. Taxonomy (NCBI): domain Eukaryota; kingdom Metazoa; phylum Arthropoda; class Insecta; order Hymenoptera; family Cynipidae; genus Belonocnema; species Belonocnema kinseyi. The sequence continues at coordinate 47,313,681 of NC_046665.1, forward strand.
CAGGGTTATTTTACGTCTTTCTAACGTTTTTTTGCATAAATAATGCACCATGAAGATATACACATGTTAAAATAATTTACTAAGAATAAAATTAATGAATATCAAGTATCAAATAAAATGTTTTTTATATAGTTTAAAAAAAAGGACAGTCTTAGTTATGATTAGCGAGAATAAAATATAAAAGAAGAATCCCCTCTTAGATACCTCTCCCGTTCTTTCAGCGAAAGAACCTTTCGTTATGTGGCTCCACAATGTGCCCTAAGAATTGCACGTACGTCGACGTACGTTAATATCAATGCGTATAACTGCGTTGTTCTCCATTGCTACCAACTGTCACGTGTTTTTTATTGGTTCACATTCCAGACACCGGAATACAAACCAATGAAATACGCGCGATAGTTGGTAGCAATAGGCAACAAAGCTAATGTAAACATTGATACGAACGTACGTCGACGTACGTATAATTCTTAGGGTACATTGTGAAGCCAGCCTCAAATGGGAATCAAAGGACAATCGTTGTGCTTGATTGCCCTTATGGAAATTCATTTTTCCACAAGGAATACACAGTAAAACTGCAAGTGGAAGTATATTATCTATCATGACCTATACGAGGTATGTTAAGCTGGCACAACACTATAAAGGTATAGAGATGTAACCTATTTCATAATTAAGGACTCATTTAGGGCTAAATTGGGCCCGTGGTCCCAAATTTTGGAATCTTATTTTTTGTAAAAAATAGTGTTTGCGCTAACTTAACGGCAAACTGACCGAACATTGCTATAAAACGTACTAAAAACATGACTTCACAGAAAATTTACCTTATAGAATAAATTAGGGCTCATTTAGGGTTCTGGGAATATTATGATGAAGAATGAAAATAAATGTTTAAACAATTTTTGTTCAAACAATTCTAGTAAAAATGAAGTAAACCAATTTCTTCCTTTACCCTATGTTTAGGCTCACTTAGGGCTTCATAAATATGATGTTTGAATTGAACGAAAAATCGTTTAAACAATTATTGTTTTAAGAAATTTACAAAAAAAAAAAATTATTTTTGTTTCTCTTGCATAAGTTAAGGCTCATTTAAGGCTCCAGAAAAATCATCGACCGAAGGTCGCGCGATATTTCCTTTGCCCTTTTTTTTGGTTATACATGGTGTTGTGCCATCTTAACGTTATAAAAAATACATAAAGAAAACCATAAAACCCATTTTTACGCCTAGCCTAATTTAGGGCTCATTGAGGACTAATTTGGGCCCGTAGTCCCAAACTTTGGACTCTCGTATTTTTGGTAAAAATAGTGTTTGCACTAGCTTAACAATAAGTTGGTTAAGATGGCTGTAAAACGTAATAAAAATTATTTTACCGAAAATTCACCTTAGAGAATAGTTTCGGGCTCAGTTAGGGCTCTGGGAATGTGATAATTAAAAAATGTTTTAAAAAGTTTAAACAATTTTTGTTTAAAGAAATTGTAAAAAAAATTATTTCTTTTCTTTTTTCTTGCATAATTTCAGACTCATTTAGGGTTTTCTTCATGTATTTTTTATAACGTTAAGGTGGCACAATACCATATATAAAAACAAAAAAGGGCAAAGGAAATATCGCGTGACCTTCGGTCGATGATTTTTCAGGGCCTTAAATGAGCCTGAAATTATGCAAGAGAAAAGTAATGAAAATATTTTGTTGTGAGAAGATTTGTTTAAACAAAAATTGTTTAAACATTTTTTTAAACCTTTAATTATCATATTCCCAGAGCCCTAAACTATTCTATAAGGTGCATTTTCAGTAAAATCATTTTTATTGCGTTTTACAGTAATCTTGAACCAACTTATTGTCAAGCTACGACAAATACTGTTTTTTACAAAAAATACTAGAGCCCAAAATTAGGGAATACGGTCTCAAATTAGTCCTAAAGGAGCCCTAAATTATGCGAGGAGTAAAAATGGGTTTTATGGTTTTCTTCATGTATTTCTTATAACGTTAAGGTGGCACAACACCATGTATAACAAAAAAAAGCAAAGGAAATATCGCGCGACCGTCGGTCGATGATTTTTCAGGAGCCTTGAATGCGCGCCTGAAATTATGCAAGCGAAAGGAAAAAATGTATTTTTTGGTCAAATTTGTTTGAACAAAAATTGTGTAAACATTTTTTAAAATTTTTTAATTATCATATTCTTAAAGCCCTAAATGATCCCTAAACTATTGTATAAGGTGAATTTTCAGTAAAATCACTTTTATTACGTTTTACAGCTATCTCTAACCAACTTATTATTAAGACATTGCAAACACTATTTTTTTTACAAAAAAGACTGGAGCTTAAAATTTGGGACTACGGGCCCTAATTAGTCCTCAATGAGCCCTAAATTATGCGAGGAATAAAATTGGGTTTTATGGTTTTCTTCATGTATATTTTATAACGTTAAGGTGGCACACCATATATGACCAAAAAAAAGGGCAAAGGAAATTTCGTGCGACCTTCGGTCGATAATTTTTCAGGAGACCTAAATGAGCCTTAAATTATACAAGAGAAACGAAAATAAAATTTTTTTTGATAATTTTGTTTAAACAATGATTGTTTCAAAAATTTTTCGTTTAACTCAAATATCATATTTACGGAGCCCGAAGTGAGCCTTAACATAGGGTAAAGGAAGAAATCTGCTTACTTCATTTTTACTAGAATTGTCTGAACAAAAATTGTTTAAACATTTATTTTCTTTCTTCATTATAATATTCCCAGAGCTCTAAATAACCCCTAAATTATTCTATAATGTGGATTTTCCGTGAAATAATTTTTATTACGTTTTACAGCAATGTTCGGCCAGCTTAACGTTAAGCTAGCGTAAGCACTATTTTTTACAAAAAATAAATGGGCCCCAATTAGCCCTAAATTATGAAATAGGTTACATCTTTATACCTTTATAGGGCTGTGCCAGCTTAACATACCTCCAATACGCTCTATGTATAACCCCAAGATTCTCCATTCTTTCAACTTACAAGAGTTTAAGTTTGAACTTCAGAAAGTAAAGATTGAATGTCTAGTTAGTTATACGGAAGGATGACCCTGGTCGCCTAGGGCCTAGGCCTTAGTGGACAATTGAAGGGTTTTGAAGGAGGATACGGCAGACAGGGGTTGTAATGAGGCAAGTTGGGAGGGACAAAGAGTAGAACGTGACTTCGAGTCACGCAATTGGTTCGTCCCTTCTCGGAGTGTCTTTCTTTGCAAGAGACTGCAGTTATTTTAAATATTCACCACGCTTGTTATCGAACTGTCTCATTCAGTAACCTTCCGCATTCCGCAATGGTGGATTCACATGTGATACACCGTGGTTTTCACTTGGCATCGAGCTTAGCTGTTTCAATTTTGTTTCACATCATTTCTCATTGCATACACTTAATTTTAACTTCAGCTATGTTCATTGTAGTGAGATCATCTCAAATCTGAAAACAATAAGTGGCTTTTAATGTCTTTATCGCGCAAAATTAAACAATTGTGGTTCAATTTGGTTTCACTAGGTGTTTACGTCGTTTTTTTTTTCAAAATGAAACTTTATTATTTTATACAGACCCGACTCTTAACGAGCTTAATGAGGCGATAGCGGCCGAGTTTCTTTACAATGTCTTTAAGAAGGCCGCGAAGTCAGACGTGTCGAATGTTTATAAATAACTAGTATTTCTGCACGTTACGATTTCATTTCACGATTCGGTTTGATAGTCGCACTGGAAATCTCTTGACTTCGACCTTCAAATTTGGATAGAAGCCCAGGTTTATGAGGTGAAGATGATTTTATGAGTAGATTCGTATTTTTAAAAGAAAACAAGTATTTTCTCTTAATTTAAAATGTTCCGCAACCAAAGCTATTGGGGGTTTCTGTATCTAAATGTTATCAAACGCTCTATCTCGCATTCTACAAAGTTCTCCAGACTATTATTCGCAGAACTTTGAATATTACCATAGCTAAAGTGCCAGAACTTCCCCCTAATTGTCCCCAATTTTCATAACGAAAAATATTTCGCAATCATTTCTCTATGCCTTCCTAAAGCCAGGTCAAAAAGATCGCATTTTTTCAGGATCATTCTCGACGCGGACTTTTGAACTATACTACTGAATATTGACGACCCAGAAAACAATAAAAATGCTTGGAGAAACCAAAGCATAGATATATATTAAAAGTACCAAATATAATCCTAAGCCCATAACCAAAGCTTAAAAGATCGTTTCATAATTACGAACACAGAAATTATCTTATTCCTGGTCAGGTATTGCAACATCTTTTGTAAGTTTTGTCTGAGAGGAAGAAACAAAGCTGCTTTTGCGAGAATCTGTCACGCCCATGGAGAGATACCTGTTCGATCAAGGAAGAGATAACAGTCCATGTATAGCGAGTGAAACAGGTCAAACAATATCATTTGGCCTAGGATTGGTAGAAATAGACGAAGCAAGTTTTTTAGGCACAATATTTTCAAGAGGGCTTGTATCCTATTCGATATTGCGTATTCTGCTATAATTGGCTAGATTCTAGCATACAGTACTATAGAGTATAGACTATAGAATATTTGGTCTGGAATATAAGATCTCTGTCATCGTCTTCGGCCTCAGCCGGTGAAAGTCAGCCGAGCGACGTGAATAAGCCCGAAAGAGCCCCTGCTGAATATATCCACGACGTGTATTCTGGCCTGACCTGAGAATATGTTTGCATATCCACATCTATAAAGTCTCGTGAATATTCTCATGTTAAACATATACACAGCACCTTTATAAAGTATTCGATCTGTTGCCTGATGCTGGTTGTGATACGTTATGTCACTAGAATAGACGACCTGTATCCTTTTTGTTTTCTGAAATCCCCATAAGGTTGTGCATTAAAACCCAATTTTTCATGACAAACTAAGAGAGCAAGTAATATGCGAGATTTCGAAAGTTTTCATATAATGCAGAATTGGAGATCATCCACTTATTTATTTATTTACCTTTTCGTCACAGCTACACTTTGAATATTTTTATCGAACACAAGTCTGAAACGCTTTCGGCGAGTTCATCCCGTTAGGCAACAACGTCAGCCAAATTTTTAATGAAAAGAAGCCTTACAAAGTCAGTCAAGGATTCTCGTCAGTATGAGCGATTTGCGCTTTGAGGTTTGCCCCGATTACAAAGGTCAAATGCACATTTTTCTTTTCTTGTTTACTTAGATTTTCTGCTACATCGCATATAGGATTTCACAGAATCGTGAAAGTCATACTGCAAACAGAAGTGCACGAACGAAGAAACAGCGCTGAATAATCAATCGATTTATGTAACCAGTCGATTGCATCACAGAAATTCGATGTAAAAAGGCAAAAAATTTCCTCTACGTTTCTTCCATCGCATTTCCTCGGGCCCTAATAAGTCCCTCTTAAGTAAATAAAATGATGTGAAATGTCTTTCCAACAACGAAAGAGGGTAAATGCACATTGCGCATTCCCATTATACCCACAGATTATTTTTCATCGAGGCAATGAGTCAGTTCCTTAGATAGTGATTTGCTAACGAGCTTCTTAATTAGTATCCAAGACTCGCGATTGGTCAAAAGTAGCGTTCACTGTTTCTCAATCCATGTTTATTTATTTCAAGTGATGCAGAGACTTATTATTCTTATGGTATTAACCTTTCCTTCTGCGCAAAACCATAAATATTTATGGATCGTGCACTCAAGGTATAAATTTGAAACTTCTGAAATTTTGTAAAAATAGTAAACACACTCAGTTCAAAGTTTTCCAGAGGGCAGATGTGGGATTTTATTTTTTACGAAGTTCACGCTTCACGAAAATAGTGTGGAAGTCCAAAAATAAATGGAAAGTCTCACGTGGTGCTTTAAAGAGACCAACGTGTCCCCTGTCAATACGTATCAAAACAAAAACATATCTACGAGTTTACACGTTAAAAAGAGAGAAGAAAGTTAATATTTATTTCCCAATTTAAAATTAGTTAAAGAAAAAAACTCAGGTTTCGAATTACAACGACCAAGACATTGAATCAATTAGCATTGATTAATTAGGAAATATTTTATATTTGTATGTAATGGGGAGATAATAATAGAGAATAAACTGCATGGTTTTGAAATAACGATTTAATATTACTGAATTGAATACAAATAATTAAATGTGGCGATATCGTAATGATAGATTTTGCAAAATGAGATTCAGCGATGACTCTTTTGCATAGCAATTAATGATTTTCTTGAGACGCACATCGCAGAGATTTCTTGGATAATCAAACGTTCTACGTTACTGTGTCATGCACCAAGGTACTCTACGATCCAAGGTACACCTAGTCATCTTATTTAATTGCTCAATGAAGGCAATCTCTGTCTTCTCGTTTTTAATACATAGGATGAAGGCAGTATTATTTGCTTTGCGTTGAGAAAAACCTGGACTTTTGAACTTAAATCAAATACCAGATATCTCTGACAATTCCTTAATCAATATGTATGCCATAACTGGAGAAAAATCCTAAATTTTTGGGTTATCACTTCAAATACAAATGTTTTACCTAATTATTTCAGGATTTTTTCACGAAAGACGCAGTTCAACCATTCCATGTAGTCCGAAAGAAACACTACCAACCAGGTTTTCTATTAACATAAGTATTTCCCTAAGCAAAGCATCTAGTCAAACATTTTTTAATTAAATTGCATTACACTTCCCCTGAAAAAGTACCAATTACAATTCCCCAAAATTTCTGTAAACAAAAACATATTTCTGATTTTCTTTAGCCAAGTTTTACAAAACAACTCTGATCTAAAAATTTCCGAACTCTGTTTTCTGAATCCCCTGTACTTCTTATAGCAGAATTCAATCGTTTTATATCGTTTCAAAAGAAACAGTACACAGGACACACTACATACCAGGATAACCATAGGTGGTATTTCCTGGAATTTCTACCGAAAACTTCAGTACTTCCACAAGCACTTTGGAATAACAAAACTATGCAATTCGGTTCATATAATTATTACTCCAGACTTTGCATTATCAAATCTACTCTTGTAGACAATGACAATACACAGTTCTCAAAGTTCCCTACTATTATGCCCAGAAGTGTTTGTATAGACATTGCCAAAACACAACACCTTAGTCCTAATTATCCTTGATTTCTATCACAAGTCATATTGTCCAATAATTTCACGTTTACCTAAAGAAACTACACAAAACAGGTCAGAAAGATTGCATTGAATCCGATCCAATCTCGCCGCGGACTTTTGTACTCTAGTCAAGAGTTGGCAACGAGAGAAAAAATAACAATTCTTGGAGACAAATGCGTAGCTATGAAGTAACCTACTCGAATAGTAGATTCTGAATGTAGGATAGGATAGTTTGCATTGGTCGGTTCTGTACGAATGGGCTCGTGACTCGCGATTCCGTTTGCCGCGAGAGAGCAAGGAACATGCGACGTTGCCATTGCGTAGGTGTACGTTTACCGGCCACGATTTGGCAACATCGCGGAGCGAGAGGCACGCTATGAGTGTTTTGCAAAGGAGGCAACAGCGACGTTTCGACCTGAAACATAGAGGGACTCCTGCCAGACACCGTAACAGGGTCGACGGATTAAGAAATTTGGCAGTATCGCATTGTGCAGGTGCTCTACGTGGCTTTCAAATTATTTTCAGGGAGTTGCGGTCGTTCCCTTCGAATAAACGGCCTGTACCTAGCTCAAGCCCCAAGCCTGATTCCAAAGGTCCTACAATTTTCAGGGAAGTCTTAACTTATAAAATTTGTTTGACTGATTATTAACATCAATATATAAGCACATTAAAAATATGAATGTACACAATTATTATAATCATTTTTATCCATGATATTTTAAAGTTACGACAGTAAACGAAAAACCAAAATAATGTGTTTGACAAAAATAAGTCGTTACTTCGGAACCGATCGGCAAAAACCTAATCTATTTGCAGTGCTGCCATTAAAAAAAAAAGGAGCCACAAACAATAAAGCCAAGTGAGAAATTTCCAAATTCATTTGGAGTAATGAAAACAGTTTTTTGAGAGTTTGCGGTAGATAGGGCATGTGAATCGAATATTGTCATTTATTTCCCCTGCACGTACATTTTTCTCTTCCATCAAGGGCAGCATTTCCAATGTAATTAACCTCATCCCACAGACATAACGCGCCAAGGAGGGTACACTACGATTAACGAGCACCCTTTGACCCTTGATATCGTTTCTGCTGTGCTATATCGTTTAAGTTTTGATAGTGACCTCGAATCTCGTGAGCTAAAGGTAGAACGCGACAATTTATCTTTCCCCCGAGTCGCCATATCCCACGAGATTTTTTCAAAGAAGATAATGCCACTTCGTGATAGGGACAAAATCGTCGCTCTAGAGTTTGGGTGGATATATTCTTTCGCTAATAATTGCGCCACAAAAAAGTAAAAGCATTCTAAAAGATATTGTTCCAGAATTGTGACATTTTCTCCGTGTTATCCGTTAAATTGAGACTCAAGAAAAGACAAGAAGAATTATTTATTAGAAACTATAAAAGTGCTGAATATATTTAAAATTCTGAAGTTTTAGGTCATGATTTCCAATTCTAAATTGCACGGTACGTATCATAGAGTTGTAAATTTTGTATTTTAAATTTACAAAAGGTTTTTTGCAATCTGGAACTGCGCAATTGGTTTGAAATTCAAATGATGTTGAGGAAAATTAAGACATATCTTGGAGAAGTCATAAACATAAGATTCTAAAGGAATTGCTAACGGGTCTGTAAGTCTGTTAAACCCACGTGCGAGTCAATATTTCGAAAAAATTCTGTTTATATAAATAAATATCATCTCCTCCCTGAAGTAAATAAATAAGACTCACATCAAGAATCAGCCACCAAACATCCTTCTCAATTTCTTTAAATTGTCCTCCAGAATACAGACAATTTCAAATCACCATTTCCCTTTTTATGACAAATCCGTAACTCCTGGAGCATACTAAGTATTCACATTTATCAGTCGCCTGCAAATTCACATTCTAAATTCTAAATATTCCTCGACGACTTTGGGTCGGTCCGCAAAGTCGCATGAAATCATGGATGGATGGAAAGATGTCTAGAACGGGGTGTGCAGACCACATGTATGGTTCCTACCAATAATGTGTGTGTTTTCACATACAGGAGGATATATTATGTATATACTTATACAAAGTCCGCATAATACACTAACTCACGTACAGGCGGAAATGCGTGTGACTGGAGGTTGCTCGAGTCGAAGGTTTCGAGAAGGGTGATGCCAAGAGGGACGTGATATCGCGGCGCAGAGAACGTGGGGTGGTGGACGACGGGAATGGGAGGGGTGTAGATGGGGCTAAAAGAGGCTGGGGAAGGGGAGATGGCCGACCGCGCGCGATCAATATACCAAAATACGCCGCCAACCCGCCACACACATAGAGAAACATCCCCTAACTTCCACATAAACATACACACAACTATCGAACAAGCGCCGAACTGCACGCGTAAATATAATAAGACTTACAATAGAGATGAATTATATTTTTAATAGCGGTTTCTAATTTCAAACAGTTTTAAACTTAGAAGCTTGACATCCTCGAAATTTAAACAAACAAACTATAGAGAAAATTAATATTTTTCAAATTTTTAAACTTTTGGAAGATTCAAAAATTTTAAATATCAAAATTGGTATATGAAAAAAATATAGACCCAAAAATTGGAAAGAATCTGAAATCCTTTAGCTTTTCAATATTTTATCAAATGGAAGAAAGTTGCCACATTTTTAAATATAACAAACGGGGGGGGGGGGGGTGTATCTGTAATAGTTTATTTATCGCTACTTATTTGAGACTGTGATTTTTCTTTCGCTTTAGAAAAAATCGTAATTCTTTTCCAATTTCCATCATTTACAGCTTTTTATCTTTCTTTAAAATATCCTTTACAATTCTATTTGACTAGTTTATGCTAAATCACAATTTCTGCATCAAACAAGTGATTAATTAAGTAATAAGCTAGCGGATTTTGAGTAAAATTTGTATAAATTCAATTGCTATTTTAAACTAAATCATTGAGATATCACTGGTTCACTTAATATTTAGTAGTACAGCTTGCACCGAAAGTTTGTTTTTTCATGTATTCCAGGTGTGCGCAAAGTGGCTTTTTCCACGCCAAGACACTGGATCAGTTTAAGATTGTACTCAATATTTTAAAAACAAAAATAAAAATCAATATAAAATTTTTGACATCAAGAGTTCGATTCGTTTCTGAAGTAAAAGAAAATCTGAAATAACTGATGTTAAATAAACAATTAAATTCTAAATTTAAATAAGTAAGTTTTACTGACTCATAAGTACAAAATTACTATTCCATAGAAAGAATTCGTTTACTGATTGAAATTAGGTTAGTACAATATAAAAACTAGAAATATCTATTTTTACGGTATGTATAATTTTGTTCCTGTCCTGTTTTTGAATAGGATGACTTCATACTGATATTTCCAATGTAAAACTAATGAACCTGAGTTACTACCAGTGGTCTCATTTTAGTACCACTCGAGACTGTGTTTTCTGAATTTCAATGTAACAGACCGTTTCATTATTTATTATATTTAAAAATTGAAAAGGAAAATATGCAGTATAATATAATTCGAAACATAGAACAGTTTCCAAAATTGGAATTATTCACCTATAAAATAATTTTATAAAAATCAATGAAAACTTCAAAACGTTGTTTTCATCTTTTTCTATTTGAATAAGAAAATTACTAGGAAAAAATGGAACAATAATACTGCCGTAATTTTCCAGGTGTACGTTTTTTAATATAATTGTATATAGTGTCGCTTCCTCCGGTTACATGCTATGGTTACAGTTACTTTATGCAGTGAATGTAAGTCTTTATTTTTTAATTTGGAGTTAGAATTAGCTGATGCAAAACAAGCAAATGTTACTTTATATTAGCTATAGTAAAAATATCATATAAAGATATCTTTAAACAAAAAAAAAACAAAAAAGCAAAGAAGTCATGTATAAACTCATCCCTTTTCTATAATGAAAGATGCAAAAAATGATTCCCTTATTTATCTAAGTAACATGCAAATTCTAAATTAGATTTTGATTTCTCAGAAATGGCAAACCCCTCATATTCTCTCTGTAAAATATTTAATCACTTATAGATCATCCCAGAATCACAGATTTCTGTTTAGTCTCGCTTCACAGTTGATCTTTGTAAAGGTTCGTTAAGCTGGCAGAACCACATTGAAAAAATGGACACATAAATTTCCGGCTCAAGATATCTCTTCGAACCACCGCCCTACCTTCAAAATTAAAAAAGGGCCCTTAACGCCCCTTTTCAATTTGGAAGGCAGGGCAGTGGATCGAAGGGATATCTCGAGTTGGAAATGAGCCGAAAATTCCTGTGCAAAGTGGAATTTGCTATAATGAAGTAAAGTTGGCAGCACCGTTGCATATTTTATACAAAGGGCTAAAAATTAAAATACATAGTTGGATAGAAAGTGAGCCCTAAATAGGCCCTTATTTATGTTAGGAAAAAAATAGAATATTAAGTTTTTGGCCCTTTGCCCTTCGCGGCCCTTTTTTAATTTTGAAGGTAGGACAGTGGTTTAAAGGGATATCTCGAGCCGGAAATTCCTGTAAAAAGCGCAATTTGATATAATCATTTTTGACCGATTCCTTGAGTGGTGCTGCTGGCTTGAAGTAAAGCTGGCAAAACCATGCATATATTTAAAAAAATGAAGAGTCAAAAATTCGGCAATGGGGCATTAAATGGGCCCTAAATGTGCCCTTAATCATGAAATAGGAGACATTATTATTTGATGACTTGGTTCTGTCAGGTTTACATAGCTCATTAAGCGAGCCCTAAATAAGAATTTGAAATTATTAGACAAACCAAAATCAGAAACCTGTAGTTTACAATTATACGGAAAAGAATGGTTATATTTATCTAGATCTAACATTTAACAATGCCAATATGAGCTCTGAATATTGCTGATTCACATTTCATGACGCATTATTCCTTTTTAAGTAGGAGCATTTAAACTAAGATTAGATCCTTTACATTATTGCAAGTATGAAGTACGAGGGTGGATTGATAAGTTTCCGGCCTGACCAAGAGATGGCGCCACTAGGCCTACCTTAAGGTGGCGTTCTATAGTACCATCCTTAGATAGCTTGT
>NC_046665.1:47325941-47327005 GCF_010883055.1 Belonocnema kinseyi
GCCTTGGAGGAGATTATGTTGAGAAATAAAAAAAAAAAATTCTTAAAAACGTTGTTTTTCTTGGTCAGGCCGGAAACTTATCAATCCACCCTCGTACTTATACTTGAAAGGAATAGAATATCCAAGATAAGAGAATCAAGTATTTTATACAAGACTTGTGATCCGCTAATTCACTTATATTGCATTACATCTCGTATTTCGTATGCAAATCCTCGCGCAATGAACTTTAAAGATCGCAGAGTCGAGACACTGCACGTCCAAGTACATAAAGAGACTTGAAGTACATAGAGAAGCGTAGAGTCGTATATCACTCGAAGATAAAAGCTCATGACTCGTGTCTAGAAAAATATATGTATTTGAAGTTACGATGGTTCATTTGAACGAAATTAAAGAAAATTATTTTTCAATTTTTTTTTTTTGCTTAAATCAATTAGAACGGCAAAAAAAAATTATTCTATCGGAAAGAATTGTCGAAAAAATTTTTTTTAAGGGGTTACTTACCCTTACACATCACCCATTATTTAGACCTGCCTAATGCAAGTTTAATTGTCGATATTTAAAAATATAAAGACGTCAAAAATTCTCTTTTTTTAATTCAATAATTATAGAGTGGTTGAGAAAGTTCGGCAAGACCCCTAAAAACCACCCTTAATATATCCGCGCCTAAAATATTAAAAATGACAATTTTGATTGTCGATATTTGAAAATATAAAAACGTCAAAAATTCTCTTTTTCTATCTCATCAATTATAAAGTGGGTGAGAATGTTCGGCAAGATCCCTAAAGCCCACCCTTAATATATCCGCGCCTAAAATGTTAAAAATGACAATTTTGATTGCCGATATTTGAAAATATAAAAACGTCAAAATTCTCGTTTTCTGTCTCGCTAATTATAGAGGGAGTGAGAAAGTTCGGCAAGACCCCTAAAAACCACCCCTACTACACCCACAAAGATAATTTTTCACGTTTTTATATTTTCAAATATTGACAATCAAAATTGTCATTTTTAACATTTTAGGTGTGGTTATATTAAGGGTGGTTTTTAGGGGTCTTGCCGAACGTTCT
>NC_046665.1:47327105-47330569 GCF_010883055.1 Belonocnema kinseyi
AGGTGTGGTTATATTAAGGGTGGTTTTAGGGGTCTTGCCGAACTTTCTCACTCCCTCTATAATTAGTGAGATAAAAAAAGAGAATTTTTGACGTTTTTATATTTTCAAATATCAACAATCAAAATTGTGTTTGGCATATTTGAATAATGGGTGATTTGTAAGGGTATTCAACCCTTCAAAAAATAGAAAAGTCGAAAACTTCTTCCGATGGAATATCATTTTTTGTCATCCTAAATGATTTAGGCAAAACGAAATTCAGGGGAAAAAATCTTTAATTAAGTTCATATGAACGTTCGTAACTTCAAGTACATGAAAAATATAGCAAGTGCCGCGAGGGAAATCCTGACAATCATTGCTATGTTCAAATCCTGAATGAATTGTAAATATAAATGTATAATCCTTGCAATGGAATGAGTAAGATTTATAGTATGACCCAGGTAAAAAATTATGTAGTCCGTCCGCGTAGTACTGGCCCAGTACTGGTTACCAGTACAAATAACCGGCAATTCTCCCAGTACTGGCTGATGCGAGGCTCCAAGATCAGGACAGTACTATGCAGGCATTATAAATATTTAAAAAAATGAAAAAAACGCGTTTAAACCTACAAGCAAAACATTACTTATTGTTACATACATTATTTATTAACCAATTATTTTCTTTATTATCCCGTTAACCGTTAATTTATTTTACATCTATATTAACCCTAGAACGGTATCGTGACTTTGAGTACAATAATGGTATCCACACACTTCCTAGGCGTGTACGCCCTAATTATGAATATTTTAAGACAACAAATGGTTTTTTATTTTATTGTTTCAAAATGTTTACGTGGTCACGTGGTATGGCATTCATTCTTGTCTACCTCTAAGCCTCGGAGGAATGGCGATACCGTTCTAGGGTTCAATCGTATAATAATAATAAAAAATAATTAGAAAGAGTTAAAAAAATTGTTTATTTAACTTTTTTGATTTTATGTAGGTGGTTTTTTTCATTGACTTTCAATTCTGTAGATATTAATTATGTCACAATTTTAATATAGAATCTTTTAGAAACGAAATAAAAAAAACTTAAGATACATAATTTTTAAATTTATTAATTAATTTCAATTTAAAAATATGCCCGCTGAGCGGGCACATTCTCATTGCGCGCTACGCGCCACGTTTGAGCGCGCGGGTACGCTCTCGCGCTCGTTTTCGTACTTTTAATGTGTACAATTGAACTACATTTTTTCAAATATTATGAATATTATAACTTAAATCGAAAACTGTGATTTAAACTTCTCAGGAATTGCAGCCATAAATTGTAAATGCAATTTTTTTCGATTTGTTTTTAAAGAAGGTTCTCAAAGCACCTAAGACGTTGAAGATTACATTCTCATTATCAAACTTGCGCTCGATAATTTGTAAATCTTGTTTTGAGCTTTTGTCTAATTAAGAAATTTTATGCGAATAGTTTCGAAATACATATATTTTATACCTATTAGATAATTAGATTTATATTTCTTAACCTATTAAACAATTTGTTTCCCTATTTTCGAAAATTTTCTAAATTTTGAAAAGCATATAACTTTTTAAATTTTTTCGAATTTAAAAATGTCATTAAATTACATTCTTTTACGATTAAAACAAAAATACTTCTCGCATCAAAAATCATTATTGACAAATTTTTGTCTCTAAATGCGTGTGCCAAAGCAAAATCTAGTCCGATTACATACACTATAAAAAATGTTGGGTGGTGTTCCGGAAGGCGCTTACCTCCGATTAATTTGACACTCCGTATACCTATGTATTTTGACGCGCTCATCACGAATATGTCAGTGAAAATACCCGCAAATTTAATTTTAATGGTGAAAACCATGAAAACCCCATAAAAATCATGTTTTTTACGTTTATCTCAGTGAATAGTGAAAATTTATCAAAAAAGCTTCAAATAAAAGTTGTAGATCCTTTGAAAATACATATTTTATGTTGATTATGTGTTTACCCTACGACTGATTGTTTTCGAGAAAATAAGGGAAATGTCGGTGTGCTTAAGTCACACACGATACCCTTTTCGACGTGTAATTGGGATGGGAAGCCACACCTATGACTGGCCACAAAAATAACTTAGGTAACACACGACCCCCTTTCCAACGTCTCATGGGGGGGAAGGCATCCCTGTGAAGGGTCACAAAAATAACTCAAGTTACATACGACCTCCTTTCCAGCGTTTCACGGGGGCGGAAAGGCATCCCAGCGACTGTTCACAAAAATAAATTTGGTCAGGCACCCTTTCCAACGTGTCATGGGGGGAGGGAAGGCGCCCCTGTGACTGGTTCCAGAAAAAACTTAGGTCACACGACCCCTTTTCGAACGTGTCATAGGAGGGTGGAAGGCATCCCAAAGACTGGTCACAAAAATAACTTAGGTCAGACACAACCCCCTTTCCAACGTTTCATGAGGGTCGGGAAGGCACCACTCTGACTGGTCACAGAAATAACGTAGGACGCATACCATCCCCATTTGTACCCTAATGTTTCGTGGAAACATATCTTTTTCCATTACCCCATTTGTTTTAGGATTAATGCAGTATTAATTTCACAGCATATCAGTGATTTTTAATATTTATCGTTTAGTTTGTCGAAAACCATCAGTCGTAAGGTAAAAACATGTTAAACATAAAATATGTATTTTCAAAGGATCTACAACTTTTATTTGAAGCTTTTTTATAAATTTTCACTATTCACTGAGATAAACGTAAAGAAACATGATGTCTATGGGTTTTTTTTAAAATGGTTTTTACCATGAAAATCAAATTTGCGGGTATTTTCACTATCATATTTGTAATCAGCGCGTCAAAATGCATAGGAATACGACGTTTCGAATCAATCGGAGGTAAGCGTTTTTCGGAACTTTTTCCAATTTTTTTTTAAATATCTACTGCGTTTTCGTAATTGTACCAAAACCTGTAAAATAATATGTACTTGAAGTTAAGAACGTTCATATGAACGAAATTAAAGTTTTTTTTCCCCAATTTTTTTTTGCCTAAATCATTTAGGATGGCAAAAAATGGTATTCCATCGGAAGAAGTTTTCGAAATTTTTATTTTTTGAGGGGTTGAATACCCTTACAAATCACCCATTATTCAAACCTGCCAAACACAATTTTGATTGTCGATGTTTGAAAATATTAAAACGTCAAAAATTTTCTTTTTTTACCTCACTAATTATAGAGGGAGTGAGAAAGTTCGGCAAGACCCCTAAAAACCACCCTTAATATAACCACACCTAAAATGTTAAAAATGACCATTTAGATTGTCGATATTTGAAAATATTTTAACATTTTAGGTGTGGTTATTTTAAGGGTGGTTTTAGGGGTCTTGCTGAACTTTCTCACTCACTCTATAATTAGTTAGGTAAAAAAAGATAATTTTTCACGTTTTTATATTTTCAAACATCGACAATCAAAATGGTCATTTTTAACATT